>NW_009190608.1:0-18274 GCF_000690835.1 Fulmarus glacialis
ACTGGCCTGTAGTTTCCCAGGTCTTCCTTGTTCCCCCTTTTAAAGATGGGGGGAAGTGGGAACTTCACTGGACAACACTTTTAATGAAGTGTTTTACTGAACCTGGTGATGTTACTCTTCTGAGTAAATTCAGCTATGAGCATTTTCACAATCAAATCTTAGTTGAAAGGAGTGTAGATAAGGAGATGCATGACTGAATCTTTATGCTAGAATTGCAGACTATTTGGTAGCATCAAAAAGTACACATATTAAATCTCGTGTTTCAGACATGCCCTTTCTAAGCTTTTCTGCCAGTCGTGTGTACTATACAGTATAAATAGGCTTAAAATGGAGAGGAATTGTGACCAGAGGTCCAAAAGAAGAGATTACAGGAAGATCAGGAAGATGTGGAGGGAGATGACTAGAAGTTAAAACTAGAGGCAGAAAAAAAAAAGACAAAGCATGAATATAGGGGAAATGAGCAAAAGAAAAAAAAAAATCATTACTTGAATTTGCTCATTCTTCAGTATAAAGCAAATCCTTGCAAACCTCGTTTTAAAAACAGTTGTCACCATTTCCATCATTGAAGAACTGTATCAGTAACAACCTTAAGTTTTACTTAGAGAAAATAAGGGTAAAGGATGATCAAAGGTCTTGAATAGCAGAAATAACAATCTTCAGAAAACCGTAGGGGCAGTATTAGGCACTCAAACATCCATTGTGGCTTTTAATTAAATAAGTAATTTCAATTTTTTACAATGTTCACTCACTCTTGAAAAAATACAACACAAAAATTTCTACAAAATGCTAGCTTTCATTCTGTTAGGGAAAAACTGTAATCTTTTCATGTTTCTCACTTCTTCAGTAAAACTTTTGCTGGTGACCTAAGTTTTTCCCTCCAGTTATCAGTGTTCTTGTTTAAAATATTCATTTTTCTTTGCCATTATTTCTTTTCTTCTTGTTCTTCCTACAGATTTCATTTTATTACCATTTGATTGTTCACAGTGTTCCTGTTCCCCTGATCCTCTGTTATTTTCTTTGGCCATTACATGTTTCTAAAGGAGAGTTCAGCTGTACAGAGACACTATCAGTGCCACAAATGTGTATAGGGCAGGAACTAGACAGAGTTTTTGCTTTCTCTTGATCTCCTACTGCTTCACTAGACCAAGAAAATTTCCATATTTTGTGTGTACATCTTATTTTTCTGAAATCTAAAGACTTAAATTTGGTGCTTGAACAGATGTGCTTCCTTTCTAGCTGAGGAAATAAGTACATAAGAACAGCCAGTGAAAAATAAGCAATGCTTTAGATCAGTCATGGCTCTACAGAAAATGGTGCCCAGTGTTCTGACTTATATCCAGACTTGTTCACTGAGGTGTTACGAGCAGGCTCTCCCCGCTTGACCGTCATTGAAAATACTAATTCATGGGGGTACTATGTGCGGTCCACCACTGTTGGACACCTTTTTGTCTGTTTTTAGCTTTGCTAGATATCACCTGGACTAGTACAGAGATTTCAAATTTCATGAGATGACTTTGGCAATTTGAAATATTTCTTCCCAATTGCTTCAAGCAGACAGAAAAAGTGACATAACGGATAAGCCTAGGCAATATCAGGATCCTGTCCCTGTATCAGTCTACTATAATGCAGTTTCAGGGTCCTTAGCTCTTTTCTGCTGTGGTAATTTCCCTGTTAAAGGGGAAGCTGTTGCAAACACTCTTCTCCTTGTTCTTCAGGTATCACTTGCACCTCTGTCACAGCAGGGTTTGTCCTTGTCTTCTCTGTCTCCTGGCTAAGCTCTGGACTGGGCTGGATATGGGCCCTTGGGAATGTGTTGGCAACGATGTGCCATTGACTAGTCTGTGCTTGTTGAGTTGGCCACAATTATCAGTTTCATTAATCAGAGAGGGATTTTTCATTCCGGATTTTCTAGTGTTAAGTTACTGTGGCAGACGTGGCAAAGATATTTGTTGAGAGCTCACCATGATTACTGAATGTTCTTGAAAGCAATGTGTGGTCAAACATTAATAAAGAAGGCAATTTTCATGACCATCCTAAAAGAGTAAGGATCCTGGCTTCAGCTTCTGCTCTGCAGGAGAAAAACAAATGAAAATAATCAAAATAAATTCTGATTTCAAATACACAGTCACATCGCATTGCTGTTCTAAATCTTACTTTATGGGCACAAAGTGATTTTAGGACAGAAGTTTCAAAATGTTTCATAAAAATCAACAGATTTGGTTTCAGGCAAAAAAAGATATGAAACAGCCTGAGGGTTGTTTAGGTTTTCCCACTTTACTGCCTGTAATCAGTCCAGTCTGAATAGAAAACCCCCACAATTTTTTTTTCCCTGGCAGGATTCAGTGGTAGAATGTCACATTAGTCCTTTATAAAATAAGAGGAAAGATTATTTGCTATCTCTTGGATAAATAGTACCTTACATTTTATTTCCATGATTGATCTTGCCTCCATATTGTGTTATCAGCACCTGCTGATAACAGGCCATACATAATAAAAACTCCTCTGATGAAAGTAAGGGACATAACTTCAGCACTGAGGCTTCACTGAAGAGCTATATGGGTGAAGGGAACAGCAAAGTATAAGTGATGGTAAAAATGGGATTGTAACTATTTTGCTTGTGGGACCCGCTCGACAATGGAGAAGGTGTCAGCACGGTGGACAAGGAGGATGCTTTGGCATGTACAGTCTGCATTTTGTACTTTGTCGTAGAGTGCCCATGCTAGATCCTGTAGGCATGCTATGGTGCAAGACTGTAGCCCTTACACACCTGTAACTGCCACAGAAATCAGTTAAAGGTTAGGATGGATTAGTACTGCAAGATTGTGTCATTTTGTATTAGTTAGATGAGGAAAAAATCAGAGATTAATTTGATTAAAACAAATCAGAAACTGAAGGAATCTGAACTTTGAGAAAATTGAAATAACATTATTTTTCTCAAATATTTACACTGTTAGCTGTAAGGAGAGAAACAGCAGGACAGCTTTTGTAAAGCTTTTTCCCTTTGTCAAGTTGTGAATGTAAGCTGAAAATACAGATAGGACATTTTCCTTTTTTAAATTTTGAATTAATCAGCATGGGTATTGGAATCAGATTTTATTTTTATAGTAAAACTTTTTCAAGATGGTTATTGAGACTCAAAAAATACTTTAGTACTCATTAGTTAATAAAAGTTTTTGCAGGGAAAATGAAGTGTATAGCTCCCTTTACATTTGGATATCCAGATATCCAAAGCTGAAGCCTAGAAACTGAAAAGAGAGGTTAAATTCCTAATCCGATACATAAGGCAGTTCTGTCCCATCCCTGTGGTCAAAGTATTCAAGTGATGAATATGACTGACTTTCACATGCTTGGATAGTAACTTTTTTTGTTGTTTTAAAGCAATCGTTAAACACTCACATGCATAAAGAAGGAGCTACAAAGAAGTGCAATATTTCAAACATGCTTGTTAAACTCCTTCACTCCGTAGTGTTGATCTCCAAAACTTTTGGTGGCATTTTGAGTGATGATAAAATAGTTTCCTTAAAGATACGGGATTCTTGCCTTTCTCTCTAATGCTGTTACTAGAGATAAATAAACTGAATTAAATGAGGAAGCTCAGGACTTACGTCTTATTCTACAGACAATTCTCTTTAAAAAAAAAAATCATAGTCTTCAGGGCCTTCATGACACGGGTTGTTTGTTTAGCTTAAATTTTTACGTAATGCCTAGCAGAATTAAACCCTATTTATTATTTGCATAGAAATGCGATAGACATGTATAGGATCTCTTTTGATCTTCCTATGCTGCTTGGCTCTCATTTTCTGAACAGCGATGGATTAACCATAAAATAGCCATTATATTGCAAGGAGAAGTAAAACCTGGCATGAACCTTGCCCTTGCCTTTCAAGCACTTTCTTGAAGGACATGGGTCAGGCTAAGCTTTTGCACTTCTTCACATGTTCTGAATCGTACTGAAACGGGAAGCAGTTCTGAAGCATTAGAAACTGTGTTCCCATTGTCCATAATGGTTTGGATGATTATTTTGCTGTTTACATGGGCCTAGATCATAAACCTCAGAACAAGTCTCACATTTCAGATGGGCCCAGGTTTGAGTACATTCAAATCAAGAGTTTTGATCTGGGAGTAATATAGGTAGAAATGACCCACATAATTCTAAAAGTTTATGAGTTAGGTTTTACAGGATCGTGGCTGTAAAGCTTCAAAATAGTCAATCTTTTTTTTCCTTCTTCCTGCAATCTATACTGACTTCTGTAAGCAAATTCAGCAAAAACCTCAAAGCCTCTAAGTGTGGATCCAGCATGGAAAACAAAGATTGTCGTAGATAAATTTATTGTTTGAGGTAAATTTCTCATCTTGAGCTAGTTGTGCATTTCTGTTGCAGAGTTTTGGTTTGTCATGCAAGACCCAGTACCTGGGTCATCTTTGATAATACTTTACTACGGCAAGTGCTGTTGAATGTAATCCTGGATTTGAAGAAGAGTAGAGGAATAACAAATTTAATCTATAGAAAAATTGTCATAATTATTCAGAAACAAAATGGCAATGTTGATTTTAATTACGTTACTGATAAAGTCAACCATACCAAGAGGATGATTCTTTTTTTATGGTAGCTGATATTCATGTTTTCCCAAGAGAACATAATAGTTTCAGCAAGCAACTGAAACAAAAGACTTTGTCTGATGAACAACATTACATTTAGCTGCTGCAGTTGGCAAATCCTTACTTCCACCTGTGTACCTGACTTTTACATCAAAGACAACAAAGATGGTGGAATGGGCACTATGTCTGATTTTTTAATGCTAAAGCTTAACCTAACTTCCAAGGGTTCACCTCTTTGTGAACCGAGGCCTAGTGTCATACAGCATAGCTTTGTGTGACTGTGACTTACTTTTATAGAGAAAATTCCTGATGAAGTGGGAAAACGTACTAAAGCCAAGAAAGATAAGACAAATAAAAACAAACAGAAGTTTAACAGGTAAGACGGCAATAGTTAGGAGCTCAGAGATTCAAGAGGGAAAATGCTGACATAAAACCTTAATAAATAATAGAGGAGATTCAGAAGATATAGTAACTTGGCATTGTTCAGGATCAGCTTGCACTACAGAGCACCTGAGGCTGACTCTTGCCCACCTCAAGTGCAACTGCCTGGCTGGGAAAGGTCCATTGGGTGTCTCAAGAGAGCGGTGAGAATATATATTAACACTCATCCTATAACTTGCTGGTCCTAGCCCTTCATGTGTGTTGGCCAACAGATAACTGCTTTACACTCTTAACTTTTGTGTATTCTGCTTTTAGAGTCTCTTCTTTTATGGCAAAAGTTACCTAAAGAAAAAGTACCCAGAGAGGAAGTGTTGCAAAAAATTATATTCTGATGTACTAACTTCAGCTATTTCCTTCACATCTATCTAAATTAACATATCTGATTGTGAACTGCAATATGCACAGATTCCAGACATCCTGTTGTATTTGCTTGGAGAGGAGCAAAGAGGAGGGTAGACAGATGGATGGGATTAAGGTGGTTTTAGTAAAAATAATAAATGTGATAGACCTAATAAAAGAAGTTTGTTTTGGTTTTTTTTAAAATTCTTTCTCCTAAAAGATAGGTACAGTTGATAATACAGTCCAAGTTAATGTATCATGGCCAAGAATTCTAGGTATTTGAGTCAGTAAATTATTACTAAAATTTGTAAAGCTGTCAGCTATGCTCAGTCTCTCTAACACAAGACTATGCTCCCATACAAAGCTCTGTAAAGCTTTCTCCATCTGTCATACACGTCTTACATCAAAACAAAGTTATCTGCATTAAAATATTATAGAAAATAATAAAAAAAAAATAGTCACAACTGCTTCTATTTCTGCTTCTTCTGAAGAACAGGGGTGTATATTTAGTTCTACCAAGAAGATAAAAATTATTAATAATCTTTAGCTTCAGCAGAGTAAATTGTATAAATTTTGGCCAAGACACTTCTGTCAGACTCACTTGGTATGTGTACAAAGTATTGCATAAGTAATGAAGTAGTGCATGTGTATATATACATACTTATGTGTATGCATACATGTAAAACTGCATACAATACACAGTCTAGGTCATCAACTGGAATGAGAGAAAGAAGCTTGAAAGGAATGTATAGACTGTTGCCAGATTTCCATCATACCTTAGCTAGTAACATCACCATATTACAAAAGCATAATTTGTAATTTAATAATTTACATTAGATTTCACTAACAAAATGTGTGGATAAAAATATTCATTAATAATTGAATACAGCTTCAGGATTCAACCCAAGTGCATGAATGAGGGTGATGTTCTGATGAAATCCCACAAGTATACTGAATAAATGCCTTTGCTGTGCATTGTATTGCCCTAGCAGGTGAACAGGCCTATGTTGGTGGCAGATGCCTTCTGCAGCACCACAGTCTGGAGAAAAAGCTCAGAAACAAAAGAAAAGAAGAAGCACCTACAAGAATCACTCCTTCCAACTGTGATAACAGTTCTGGTTTGTGGCAGCCAACATTAGGGTCTAAAGAGAAAAACAAACGATAACATGAAGCAGAAATTAAGAAAGTGCTATACGTGTATGCTTACTCAAAGGTAATATATATTTATGAACCTACATTTGAGTATGACAGTGAGTAGGAGACTCTTAAAATTATTATGTAAGTAAAAATATTTATTTTCAGGCCCTTAAGCATGAAACCATGATGAACCTCTGTATTCTGTTCAGGTTTTACATAGAGATGAGAGGTGCAATGCACACAGAAGTAAAAGTGCATGCCTGTTCTGCTGGAGTGTACACTGATATCCTCTATAGGCATATTCCTTGACTCAGATTTTTTGTTGTTGTTGTTGTTGCTTTCTCTCCTCACAGCAATAAAAAAGTTAGGAGGTTTAATAAAGCAGTCAGTAAGTAGAACCTATGTGAATATTTTTTTTTCACCTAAATTTATAGTATCCCTTCATGTATGAACCTATGCAAAAACAACTCATGGAATTACATAGATCATCTCCAATCTAAATCTAATATTTGTTCCATATGAGTTAAATTCGTTCAAATTTCAAATGCCTATTCATTCCAGTGGGGAAGAAGTTCATCTTTTCAGCAAAAGAATAGTTTATTCTGTCAATGCAGTCAAAATGAAAGAATGACTTTCATTAAACAGAATTCATCTTTCCAGTGTGTCACATAAAACAGAGTTTTATTTTATTGTTGCAAAATGTCATACAAGCTTGGGAAAAACAGGCAGGTGGGGGGATTTATTGCTTGTTTTTGTCAACAACAATGACAAGAACTCCTATACAGTGATAGGAAATTCTAAAATATTGTTATTGAACTGATTATTACCTATGTTACTTACAAAAAGCAAGTATGGCAATGCTGCTATCATTGCAGAGTAGCAGTTTCATCACCAAAGGATATCATTGCCTTTACTGGATAATTACCTCTAAATACACTCTGTGAAAGATTGGAAAATTGGAAATGTGCAACTCTTCAAATCAATTTCGTATGCTTGACTCACCAAGGTAAAAAATCAATGGCTAATGTATGATTTGAAGATATTAATAAATAAACTTATTAATTGTTAGCAGGTTTAGATACTTTAATAAACCCACACTGTTCTTGCTAATTCCATTTTCACTTAAGGCATGTCTGCACTTTGCAATGAACAAGCTATGCAGTTTAGCATTGGGTACATATACAGGAAGGATAACTGTTCAGAAAGTATTCTTGGGAATGTGTAGGGTTGTGCATAAGATAACAAAAGTAATTTTAGGAGTCACAGAAAGTCAGGAGTCACAGAAAAATACAGACAGACAAGTCTGTAATTGCTGGAGAACAAGGAAAACTGTGCAAGACCTTTCATATATCTGACTTGGAGAGTAGGTCAGGGAGTCAGGAAAAGTAGGCAGGGAATCTAAATGTAAAGATATTTTCTGTGACCTTATGGAAGTCACACAACTCCTCTGTGTTGTGACAATCGCATTTGCACTAATTAAAGGCTTTTAGATGACATCTGCTGGTTTTGTGTTTTATTTTTAATTTTTTTTTAATTATATTTTTGCACCTGAAGTGACTAGACTTCAAAATAAAGGTTCCATTTCAGGAATTGTGTTCACAAACACAAATTTATTCGCATATATTCCCAAAATATGTACTATTTTGTAATGCAAGCTACAATAAAATATATATCTTTTTAAACTTGAACATTGAAATCTGGAGATAGTCTTTCTAACGTGTAATCCAATTCTATGCTAAAGATTTTACACTTCCTGTATTGTTAGAACCCCAAGGCAGAAAGAGGTGTTGCAAAACCATACACCTGTGTCCAATAAGTATACACCTATGTTCAACAAGCACACACCTGTGTCAGATAAGCAAAAGCATTAGAACTGCCACATCTGTCAGTTGCATTAGTAATATGGCTTGTGTGATCTCTATGACAAGCTAAAGGTGAGCTATAAATGGAATTAAAAATGTGCAGGGAGTATTTCTGAGAAATACTATGGAGAATGAACAACCACCATTCCCAAATTCTTTTCAGGAAAATATTGCAAGCTACAATTGATGCACTATTTAAGGAATACAGTTAGAGAATTTGGTTGGGGGAGAAAAGGGGGAGACAGAAGTGGAAACAGGAAAAAATTAATTCCAGAAAACAGGAGAAAGGAAAGCCAAGTTGCTACTGCTGTATTTGATGAGAAAGCTGTTTTTCAGATATTAATTCTTTTTACAAAAACAAAACAAACAGAATGCTAATAAGGGAAAGACAGGTGAGAGACAGGAAATAGCATTTTGAAAAGCAGCAGCATAAGATAACTCAGATAACTCCCCAGTATTGGCTAGATTTGAAGGAGAGAGCTGACTTGCTAAAAGAGGAGTTCCATTGTTGTGTACTAGAGTAGTGCTTTTTAAATTTCTTTATTTTGTAAGAATGTTTTAGTTACATAGTCAATAATTTATTTTACTAAAGTAAATGATGAGTTTGGGATGGGGACTTGTTTGAAATTTGCCTGGTTGAAACTCGATTCAAAGCAATAGGACATACTTGAAAAAGTTTAGTGGAAATAGTAGATCCACATAAGTGATGAAGAAAAACTCACTGTGGTCTGTGGCCCAGGGGAAGTTTGGCAGTCTTCATTGCTGAGGTGTGTTTCCTAAACTACGGAAAGAAAAGTAAAAACTGCAAAAAGCTAAGACTTGTTAGTTATTCCCTAGAGCATTCCTTCCAAAGCAGAAGAAAACTCATTGGTCATGGGCATTTTTCAGTCTCCTCTGTGAAGAGGAAAGCAATGTACAGACAAGCTGAACATTACAAAATATTGTTAGATCTTCCTCACACTTCAGTGACTTCATTGTGTTTCTTATTGCAGGAGGTTTTCATACCCCTTCACAAGGTGGAGAAATATTGGAGGTTTCAGTCTGCAGTTCTGTCGTGAAATTAATCAAGAACTTTTTCTTCTGTTTGGGTCTGGGTGGCATACTACTACTGAGCTTCAAGCTCATTCAAGGCTTGTAAAGGCCTACAGCTTCCGTTAATCAGAAATGCTAAAGGAATCAGCTCAGCATTGTGATAGAGATGAAAAATAATTTGTCACTTTTTCTCTCTCTCTCACACACACACATGCATAAAAACACACAGAAAAGAGAGGTGTTATTATACTTGACGGGTTTGGTTCTTGTGGCTCCCCTTCACCAGTTATCTTTGGTGTGAACTAGTGTTCTATTTCTGTTAAGTCACATAACTTTCATTAATTGAAGGGACAGCTTTTGATCTCATTAATACTAATAATTTCTATAGACTGAGCCTTATTCATAAATAAAAAAGCAACATTTACAGTATTAATTGTACAGTACAGAAATTGTATTAATATTTTTTTAAGTCACTTATTTTTAAAACAGTAGTCTCTATGAATCAGGCTGCTGGCCAAAGACATTTTGTGTTTAATGTCTTGCACAAAAACCATAGATCTTTAGACTTATTCAAGTCAAAGAATACATAGTACAGAAATGTCAACACTGAGTATTTTTTCCTAAATGATCCTGAGTTAAAATAGGATTTTTAATTTTTTTTTTTTTTTTTAAGAAATGCTACTTCAAATAATTCAAGAAGGCTAGATAAGAACTGGGACAGTCCATAATTGGCTTGAGAAGCACTTCAAACAATTTATAGCTAGTAGGTCTTTAATTCTGTTGCTGATAAAATTGTTTAGTTATTTTAAGCCAGTGTCTGGAAATTAACCTTTGCAAGTACTTAAGAAACCCTTCTTCTTTCCCAGCATTTTGCTCAGATGTTGCTAATCTATCAGCACTCTATTTCTTCCCTGCCTCTTTTTCTGCAGAGGTACCATGTTTTTAAGGGGCTGGTTTTACATAAAAAATTAGGAGATACACTTTGTAACCATGAAATTTAATCCTAATTATGTTAAATCATTCTAAGTTTCTTTCCTGACCAAATTTACCACATCTGAGGAGTTATATATACAACAATTCATCCTGTATTGATTTGGAGGCTTCAGTGTGCAGTTCTGTCATGTGAAATGAATCAGGATCTTTTTCTTCTGTTTGGGTCTGGGTGACATACTACTTCTGAGCTTCAAGCTCATTCAGACTCTAGATTCAGAGTAATTGTTCAATGGTTCATATTACTGAACACAATCAAAATGGAAAATATTCCTTTATTTTGATGATGAATTCTAGATGAATTCACAAGTCCTTTGCAAATGGCATTAGATTTACACCCAGGTGGAATCCTGACTTGTACCTATTGGATACTGTGACTGATATTGCCATTAGATTTAATCACTTTGAAATGCATTTTGATTGTGGTCATATATATTGTGATTCAGTAAAGTAAGTGTCAGTTCCTTGACTAGTCTACAAAATACTTGGATACTTATTCTAGCACTTTACACATAATTGCTTAAGTTTTTCTATTTGAAAATACCAAAATAAAACCTGCTAATATTTTAAATGAAGATAAATACCTAGCACGCTAGCTAGGCTACATATTTGTAATGCATCACATAAGCTGCATCCTCTGTCAGAGGAAACAAATATTGTTGTGCTGTAATTTAATGCTTTTGCTACCAGAGAGAGCAGGAAGCTTTGAAAACCATGTTTTGTTTTTGTCTCAAAGGCCAAATTTATTCTGTCAAAGCATTTAACTTCATCAAAACCTTCTGTTGAATTCTGTATTAATATGCAAGGAGAGTTCCACAAGAGTTATGGCCTGTCATATTTTCAACAATACCCTACATAATGGCTTCAATATGCCTGTCATAAGCTTATCTTGTCTTGGAAATGTCTATAGCAATGCAGAACTCAGCCCTTTTAAATAATTAGATAAATGTGTATTTTTGACAGGAGCTGTTGGTTCTAACTTTCAGAAGTAAATACTATAGCACATAATCTCTAGTGATGTCTTCTACACACATATATCTTGCTCCCCTTTCTGTATGCTTTCATTATTAGTCATAATATGATATATTTGTTGTAGGTAACATGCTATGCAAAGGTATATATTTTGTTATATGGTATACACATTGTATACTTATGGAGAATCCCAAAAGTCTTCCTGCAGGAATTTATGACATCATTCTTCTTGATTTCGACAGAAACTGAAGCAGCCCGTTCTTTAGTAGGCTTCTGTAGATGTACGCTAGGAGATACAGCAAGATGTGGTGCTACTCTGAAAGAGCATGTTTAGGTACAAGAACAGTATAGCTACATCAGCCTGGCATTCTGCTAACATGCTGAATTGGCTTTTCCAGAGTAGATTTTTCCCTGGGTAGAAATCTAAATTTGATGGGTACCAAGGAGCTTCTAGTGTCCACCTGACCTTATCCACAGCTACCTTAGCTGTCACCATGAAGTAAAAACAGAGGCCAGATTTATTATGAAGGGCTTTATTTCTTTAACAAAAAAGATACTATAAAAGTTTAAACCTTTCTTATAGTTCTGCCCAATCCGCCCAATCTTCTATGCAGTTAAAGAAAGTTCAAGATTTTTTTTTTTAACTATTGCACTCTTTATGACATTTTAAACATTTGTTTAACTAAATAAACACTTGAATAACTAAATAATCACTGTGAAACATCTTCATTGACTTCTAGCAAAAATCTATCTGATTTTTGGATATTTTTTCAATGCAGTATGAGAGGCTAGATAGTGGAGACACAGCTATTGAGAAGAACTAAGTTACGTAGGATTTTTGCTTTTGTAGGAGGTTAGGGAAGAAGATAATAGATTAAGTATGATTTGGGGGAAGAGGACTTTTACCAAGAATTTTATAGAGCTAAAGAAGTAGAGAAACTGCTTTTCCATTTGAAAATCCAAGAATGGAAGCAACCTGTCTATCTAACTTTTGATGAGCTACAGGAACTGCAGTTATTTAAGTTTTTAATACCAATTAATACTGCATCTCCAGACACATACTCTCCCTAGTGCCTCTGTCTCCCCTTAAGCTAATAGTTCTTGTGTTGTGAAAGTAAAAAGGAAGACCAACAAAAAGAGGAAATGAGGCATACATTTACCAACCTGTCATGCGACATTGGTACAAAAAATATTCCATAAAGACCAACATAAGCTGGCTACTGCTCACAGTAGCAGTGGAGGGTGAGCCCTTGGGAGCAGAGACAGTAATATTATTTATCAGTTATGGATTTTGGAGGAAAAAGTTAGAACTGCTCCAAATCCATTAAGATTCATTGCCTTCAGAGGCAAACAGCGGCAGATTACTTATGTTAGAAGCACTGGACTATTTTTCCTGCTGTACAAATCAAGCCTTCCTAATATCTCATTAAGTTTACATACATAATTTTAAGGCATCTATTATTTTGGTATTTAAAATACTTGAGCAATTTATTTAATATGTAGCTACCTTTCCTTATCATTATCAGGAACGCTTTCTCTGGTTCTTTTTTTTCTCTCTGACATCAAACATGATGGTATGAAAAGAAAATTAGCTTGCTGAGATCATATGCTTCCATACCACATCAACAGGAGCATTCAGAAGACAGGCTGGTAATTTGCCTGTGTTATGCATCTAAAAAAGTATTTTTTCCTCCAGAAATGTTTCTCATAGCTTTCTGCAAATCCCCAAATAGGCAAATTCAGTGCTTTCAGAATCTGTCATGAATATGAGAAGATATTTTGTTAATAGTGATGATAACTACAGACAAACTCTGCAGAGATTTATTTAGTCTTGATGCTTGTGATGAGAAAATAGGGACATGTAAATCACAAGGGTACTAACTTCTTCAGCTTCTAACTTACAAATTAATGGCAATATAAAACATGAAAATTTCAATTAAACAAGAATAAAGGTAAATCATAACTACCCTGGAGCCTTTTCTGAAAAGACTCTTGTGGTGAAAGGAAAATGATTTTATTTTCTGTACTTCTTGAATCCTCGTTTACACTCCTGTTGTGATAATGTTTTCTGATCAAGCACAGAAAGAAGATATTTTTTATGCAGTCTGAAAATGCACAAATACAATTCTTTAGTGGATAATGAGGAAAAGAGAAGGCTGTATGAATATCTGTAGATGTTGGAGTGGCTAAATTTTTGGGTCATTTGATTTTTTTGAATTTCAGACTTCAAAGGGAAAACATTGTGCTAATTTGTGTGTGAGAAAAACAAAACATATCTATATAGGCACTTTTCTGGAACATATGATCAATTATCTGAATGACTGAAAATGAGCTCTGTTTGAAAACCAAAGAGGAGATCTTTGAAAAAAACAAAGTTAAAGCTGACTTGGGAATATGAGAATTTCTCTGTAAGACTGAGAAGATATTGCAGTTTTGATACCAAAGAAGCAACGTCTTATTGACTAGTTTATTTTCTGTAGACTCAGAGTAAGCATGGTCTTGTGTATGTGCAGGTTTGAAAAAGAGGCACATACTATTGGAGGTAGACGATGTTTGTGGAATATTTCTAGAATTACTAAAAATAGGTAGAAAAAGAGCCACAAATCATAATGATGTGACAAAAAAAGCAAGGAGAATATGAAAGGAACTAAAGAAAGATAGGATACACATAGCCACTAGACGTTTGAGAGTAACAAGGAGAGTAGCAGTAGAGACTGCAGTAGGACATCATCTTTCTAGAGCTGTCTGTAATGATGAAACTTATGGAAAAGGGAAATAACTGTTAAAGAGCCAGCGTTATCCTTGTTACCCAACAGATCCTTGAACTTTTTGGAATATTTTTTTCACGGTATCTCACAGAGCATATCATGCAAATGTATAATGAGCTTCAGGGCACTTAAAGAGCCCAACTAGGGTAGATTCATTTTAGGCATCATCTCTCAGGTTCTTCCTAGGCCTTGAGTCCCTGCAAAGGATCCTAGGAATTGCAATAGAGATCAGCCATTTCATTGAATTATTGTGTCTAGGGATCATTGGTAGGGATCATCATTAGGGTTACAGACTATGTTGAAAGCCTGGGAATGGAGATACAAAATAATGTGGCTTTTTTCTCTGCTCTCATGACCCTTCTGTGTCTATGGATGGAGATAAAAAGCCTTTGTTTCCATCTGAGGAGGGAGAGTATTTGCACAGTCTAACATTTAAAAGCAGAAAAGATACCTGTTTCCTCAATGTGTCATAAAGAATGTGGCATTCACAGTTCTGGAAGTTACATGGTTATTTGGTCTTCAGTAGCACCTGTATGTCTTCTGTGGAAACTACCTAATAACTAAAAGTCTTCTCACTATTGGGAAAGATTTGCTGAGGTATTATCCTTAGTAGCTCCCATTGGGAGGTGGGGGACTGGATAAAAGCAACATTGTAATTTCTGTTACTACAGTATTTATGAGTCTGTGTAAATGGATCCCAACATATTCCTTTCCTCTGTCTCCTCACGTTGGTTCTGCCTTAGAACCAGCTGTGGAAGGTCCCACTAACCATTAGACTCTTGATTAGTAAAGCCAGCTTTTGCACTGTTTTCTGTTAGATGCTAAGTCTTGTCAGTTAATTACATTGTGTGCATAATCGATTGTGACTTTAACAACTCTAAAGAATTTCAACAGACATTAAAAAAGCCACTGAGTGTTAGGAATTTGGATATAAAAAACATGTCACAAATCTGTAGACACCTTTCTCTTCCTGTACAGAAGCCTAAACATAAAGTATCTATTTAAAGGTTTTTTTTATTTCTATCTAAACCTTTCATTGTATAGGGAAACATGAAGAAAACACATTGGTTGGTTGATGAGGGAGTCAAGTTTCATATTTGTCGTGGTTTAACCTGGTAGGCAGGCAAATACCACGCAGCTGCTCACTTCCTCCCCTTCCCCCACCCCCCACCCCCCTGCAGTGGGATGGGGAAATAATCGGAAGGGTGAGAGTGAGAAAAACTCATGGGTTGAGATAAAGACAGTTTAATAGAACAGAAAAGGGAAAATAATAATGATAATGATAGAATATACAAAATAAGTGATGCACAATGCAATTGCTCACCACCCGCGCTGACCAATAACCAAGTAGCAATTGGTACTTCCTGGAACATGCCTACCATTCATATACTGAGCATGACATCACATGGTATGGAATACCCCATTAGCCAGCTGGGCTGGCTGTCCTGATTATGCTCCCTCCCATCTTGTGTACCTAGCTCAGTCAGTAGGCATGGGAGCTGTCCTTGGACTAGGAGGGCACTTAGCAACAACTGAAAACATCAGTGTGTTATCAACATTCTCCTCATACTAAATCCAAAACACAGCACTAGGAAGAAATTTAACCCTATCCCAGCTGAAACCAGGACAATATTCTGTAATATTTTTCCAGATAGCAATATGATTTTTTTTCAAGATGTGCATTTATTTTAGTGTAAGTCTACATATAGGTTTTAGAAAAGTAATCAAAACTTTATTATCTATGCGAAGCTAACTTTTTTCATGACTGAACTGCTTAATGTCCCAGAATGATTTGTCCCTGCACTTTAATTATTTATCCTTAATATTTTTGGAACTCTAAGGTTGAAATAGAAAACCAATATTCCTCCTGTATATTGAAACTAAAATGCAGAAGTGGTTGATTCCTTGAATACCCTAGAAAGTTGCATCTAACATTTTGCAGTAAAATTACTGTCTTGATCTTTCCCAGCAGAAGATTCATTAAAACTTAGGCCAAGAAAGGATCTTGGGATGCCTAAAGTTGGAAATGTACATTCTTAGAAATTAAATTTCCTTGGGAAATTTCCTTGGGATACTCAGGATCAAATCAAGCACTATATCCCACTGTGAAAAAAATCTTTAATGTTTTATCTGAGTATTGTTACAGTTACAGCTTTTATTTTTTGCCCTATCGAGACCAGAGAGGCAGAAGAGTCCTACAACAGTCCTATGTATGCTTTTATATACACACGGAAAATCATAAACACACGCGACATGTATGTCTGAAAAGAGTTAGCAAGTCTCCTACTGGTGGTTTTTCTCCCAATGAAAGAGCCACGCTTGTTTAATACTTTTTCATAGGTCTCCTTTTCTAGACCTTTGTTCACATAGCAGAATTACTCAATGCATCGTGCAGTCTGCTGCTTTGCTCCTGCAAGAAATTTGCCCTGTCATAACTTCATTATACAGGTGACTTGTGTTCTGCTTGATTCATTTCAACTTTCACATCTTTCTTTATCTTGATCTAACCAATTAATCTCTATTCTCTATTTGTGCAAAAGACGTTTTTCATGAAGGTAAACCGTCAGAGGCCCAGACATTGACTCCGGGCTTGCTGGATTTAGGGCACAGACATAGAATGACTGTGTCCCTCAGCTCAAAGGAGGCAGATGTGGGAGCAGTGAACAAGCACTGTATACTTGCTTGCTTTTGCATGTTATGCACCTGATCGTTGCAGAGGAGTATGAGATGTAATGTGCATCTATCTGCAGTAATCCTGTGTGCCACAGAATTTAGAATCAACTACACACATACAGTGATCCAATCACAAAGTAGAAAAGAATCTAAGATTTGTTCATTTATTGACTTTAACTGAAAGGAATTTCTCCTATTCAGTTACGACTTGATGTATAACCTATTTTTTTTATTAGTGAGTTTGATTCTTCTACAAGACTGTCTCTCCAAATCAACAAAATAATTTAAACTCTTATTCCAACCTCTAGTGTACTTATAAACTCTACCAATTTTGTCAACTCTGAATTTAGTGAGAATACTCTCTTTGTTTTATTTGAGACTGCTCAGTCAGTAGGCTCAGACATAGAGGAGACTCTGTGAAGCCACCGAAGAGACATGCTCCCTTTATTTTTACATAGAGTGCTCTAGTCATTGTTCACCCATGCCATGGTATTTAAACTATTTCGTGTAACCTAGACTCTCCTGTGGGAAAAAAAAAAAAAGAAATAAACAGAAAAAGAAAAAAAAAAATCTCTTCACAAATACTGTATGAATTTAAATGTTCTGAGACTTTATAGAGCTCTACTTCTACTTTTCTATCTGCCAAATTGTGAAAAGATAACAAATTAGCGTTTCATTCATCACTACAAGCTTTTGAATAAAAAAAGGAAAGAGAAGGTATAGCATTTTGCATACTAGTCAGTATTCTTGTACACCTGAAGTTATTACTCTTCTTAGTGTACAAACTGAAAGTTACAAGCAAATTGTATTGACATAACTTTGTTGTAATAGTTACTTGAGAGGAACCAATCTTAAATCTTAAAGCAATTAATCACGGTGTACATTCTACATAATTACATGAGACTGATAGACACAGAATTAACAGTTCACGTTTTCAGTTAGAACATTATGTTCTTTCCGCAGAATTGCCATATTCCATTAAATCAATACATCTTTAATACTTCACAGTAAGAAAAACAGAGAAATCCCAACTATGGAAATAATGTTTACATGTATGTGTTTATATACATACACATATAAAATACATGTATACATATAAGCCACCGAGGCGAAGGGCTCCGGAGCGGACGATCGCGCCGGGGGACCCTTCCTAAAGCGGCAAAACCGCGGCAAAACCTGCGAAGGCGAAAACGCAGGGAATGAGAGGGTGCCCCGGCCCCTCCTCCTCCCCCGAGCTGGAGGAGTGAGCTCCTGACGAGCGGCAGCTCTGACTCAGCATGGGCGGGGACAAGAGGGACGGCGGCCAAACCCCCTCAGGTACAAGAGCAGCCCCCAGGGAGCGCAAGCAACCCGGAGCGCGGCGACCAGGGCGGGCAAACAGGGCGTGGTGCGTCAGAAGGGCGTGGCACGGCAGTTTGCGTGGCAGTTGGCACGGGCAGGGCGAGCGGGCGGGGCGCAGGC
>NW_009190609.1:0-6952 GCF_000690835.1 Fulmarus glacialis
AGACGGTTTCCCCTCCTCGGCGAGCCCCGCAGTTGCGCGTGAGGCAGTCAGCTTCCTCTAGAGCGGGCGTTGCCTCACCCTTCTCACCCAGATGTTATATTCGCTTCGGGCGGGGCGGGGGGGACATTTTGAAACTCAAAGGCTTTGGAGAGAAGTAGGAGGCCTGCAGCACCGTGTTGCCGTTAATTCATTGCCGTTACCAGCGAGGCTTTGGGCTGAAGTCACGAAGTGTGCTGCTTGCAGACACTGACATCTCGCACCAAGCACATTTTTAACTGCAGTGAAGAGGAGGAAGATGTACCAAACAACGACGTCTCCTCGCCGCCGGCAGAGGGTACCGCTGCTCTCTCCATTGCCGTGGCTCAGGCGCCTCTGCCTCACTGCTGCAGGCCGCTAGCAGCTGCCGCCTCCGCCTTTGACTTCAATTAGAAGTGAATACGTAAAGCATTTCTCGCCGTGTCCCTTGCCCACCCTTTCCTCGCCAAAGTGCCCGAGCCCTCTCAGACCGCCCTTCCACGGCAATTTCACTGAGGTTGCCACTGCTGCAGTCCCATCCCCTTCTGCACTGGAACACAGGGAGCTACAGGGGACAGAACCGGTAGAAAAATTGATGTATAAAGCACTTTAGCTACCAGAACCAGCAAAAACAGCTAGATCAGTATCAGCAGAGCAGAGAGGATAAGAACGGGTGATCGGGAGGATGATGAGATGATAGCTGCACCAGCCTGGAGCGGCTTAATTGTTTGTAGTGAATTTACACAGCATAACTTGCTGAAAGCACCAAAAGGAGGATGTCGCATTTTATGCTTCCCTCTGCAGCTTCACTTCTGGCATTCCACCAGGCCTTGTACTGAGCCAATTCAACTCCCCGGTTCAAATTTCAATCTTTTTAAAAGAAAAATATTAGTAGCAAAGAAAAAAATCTAGAGAAATACAATAAGGAGAAGTACAATCTAGAGAAATTTTGGCTCTGGCTGTGCTACAAAATGAAACACTTTAATATTAACTCAGTGTGCTTACAGGCTCATTTGAATAAAGAAAGGAGCTAACAAAGACACCAGCCAGGTGTTAGCCTGAAGACACAGGAAGTATGTATAGTCACAACTCATTTCTTAACTGTTAGGGACAGAAAGTAAGAAACGTATCCTTTGCCTCCTTTCCGAACTTAAAACAAAGAACAAGAGACTCTATAATAACTCAAGAAGTACAAGGGAAGGGCATTCAACCAGGTAGAGAAGGAGCAATATCGTAAGAAGACTTAAGAGTACAATCTTAGTAGAAGCAGCATATTTACATACGTTGGTGCCTCTCTACTGCAAACTCCACGCAGTGGTATTTGACAATGACTTTTGCCTTTATTAGTACCTTCATTGCCGTGATCTTTGAGATGATGCATGGATCACATCAATGTTGACTTACAGAAGTACTTTGGCAGAGGAAGGGAAGTCAAGCACTAACAATACTATTAATATGGCTAGACAGATGGACAGATGGGAGGGTCTGAGTGCAAACTGGTAAATCCCATTGCTCAGGGTTCAAGAGAGTGCAGTTTCTACCAGAAAGGGTAGACATATGAGGTTCTGTAAAAGTTACATGATCTGTATCCCTTTCAGGTATCAGGTTACTCTTCCCGCTAGTGTTTTTGCCTGCTCTGCTACATCTTTTTCTTTATTCTCTCCGCCCCCCCATGCGGATGTGGTACCAGGAGCTCCTACAACTGATAAGGAGAAAAAAAAGTGTTTTAGAAAATGCACTTTGACACCTTATGTCATCTGTGTTACTATTAGCCCATTCATGGTTTCTGAAAAAAAAAACCTCATACAAGGAAAAAGTAAATGTGTCAAATGTTACCTAAGTTTTGAACCACTCTTCGATAATAAGCTGCTTAGCATAGGAGAAATGTACTAACTGAAGAACATAGTGAAATTTTATAGACAGTACTCCCAAGCACCCAGGACAGGAGAGCGAGAAGAGACGCATTTGAACATTTCTGCTTGCTCCATTTTTGAGACATTGCTGAAAGACTCTAGGTTGGCCAGAAGTGAAATGTAAGAAAAAATGTGCTTATAAGTGGGATTTGGAACTGTGTATCATTGTGGTTTCTTTTTTCTCACTTAGAATCTTGTTGTACGTTTTTGAATTGCTTTGCTAAAATAACATGCCCTCCCTTCACCCCTTAGCTCATGCAAAGCAAGTTTAGTTAAAGCTGACACATTCAGGTTATAATATTTCCCCAGAGATAAATCCACACATAGGCCTCTCCAGGGAACTTGCATGCACAGATGTGTTGAGGGCAAAGTTGGCAGTGCCTCTTGTCAAGTTGCAAGGGCAATTAGGATAGTAGGAGGGCCAGGTATAGCATCAAGAAATTTACCTAGCACCCGCAACACCTCACAGCTCCAAGCAACCTGCAGAATCACCCAGCGATGTAGTCAAACAGATTTTTAATCTTTGCTTATCAGTCAGTCAGAAAGGCAACAATAAGATATTTGGAAAATAATGTTTGTTGTCTGTTTGCACTAGGACAAGGAGAGAAGGTAGCAGAAAATAAAAAAAGGGTCAGCCATTTGCGCAGTCAGAAAGGAATCTCAGAAGAGGAGCTAGATAGCATAGGAAAAGCAACAGTTGAGGATGGAGAAAGTTTTGCTTGGAGAAGCTGACCGAAGTGGAGGATAGAAATGCATTGAATAAGAGGACACTCTCAGAAGCCAAGAACCAGCCAAACCCAGAACTCAATAAACACGTTTGCAGCTTATGTTAATTAGAATAAAGACTGAGGCAGAGCCTGGAGAGTCTACAACCAAGTGAGCTGGTCTGAGGCTTGCCCAGGTCATCAGAAAAAGGCATTAATTCCACTCAGCCCTTCAATAAGCAGTTTCTATATTAAAATCTCCAAAAAAGGATAGCTAACGGATGTAGGGGGAAAGGGAGCTGAAAAGCACTGACTTAACTTTTGTAAGCAAGATGAGCTCAGCACCCCCAGTTGCTGCAAGCTGGTATTTTGGGTCAAATTTCCATAAAAGCTACAAAGAGACAATGCAAGCACTACTCCCCTGCTCTGCTCTGTTAGTGTGTTACATGGGAAATGAGGCGAGTGGGAGAGCTCACACAGAGGTGTATCTCAGGTGGATGGTGGATACTATATAACCCATGCTGAGAAACATAAACAGTTAAAATATTTTGAAGCAAGGTTTAGGTATAGCAAATCACCCACACAAAGTTAATGAAAATTTAGGCTTAAATCCATGTTTGCCCAGTTCCCTGATTGTTAAAGAAGGACAACCACAAAGATCTTCTGAAAATAATCTGACAGGGTTTGTGATTTTTTTTTTATTAAATGAGAAGCACCATAGAAAGGGCTGCACGTGTAGTGATGCACAAGAAATTATAATAATTAATAAGATGCATTCAGTAGAAGATTTGGGTGAAGTATGGTAACTAAATGCTGGTGAGGTTCTCTGAACCCTGCAGAGGAGGTAGGAAACCTCTGGAAAAAGAAAAGTCAGTAATTATGTGGTTAACTTCATGTATAGAGAACTGTGGTAAGCCTGCACAGAAAAATCTGCATAAGGCTTTTCCTAACAGTACAGTACTTTACTCAGAAAGAATTTTCTGATTTAAGACTTTGCAGGTAATCATTAATTTAATGGTAATAACATGTACATTGTTATGCATACAGGACAAACATGCAGTAAAGCACAGTGCATGCTATAGGGCATGACTGCGTGTTTACTGAAGGCAACACTGAACTCAAACAGGCTTAACCAGCTGATCCAGGTAACATATTTACACATCCTTTGGGCATGATCATCCACTCAAACTCCAAGTTAAGCAGATTGTTGGAGGAAGTATGCACCTGTGCTAAAGCCAGAGGCTAACTTTTAACTCTGGAGGGATGTTAGGAGCGGACACAGCTCAGGGTAAAAAGACATATAGCATGGAAGATGGATGAAGAAGTAAGCACATTTAGTCCCTAGGTCATTCTGATCCTAAAATTAGACTAAACAGCTTAAAACATCAAAGTGGAAAAGCAAAGATACTAATTTGCATTAACTGGAAAATAAAGGTAGACAAAAAATTAGGGTACAAAAAGGGAAAATGAAGAACTGAGGACAATAGAAAGGAAATAACCCTGTTACATGCTGTCTTCTTTTAGTTCCTTTCAGAATGCAACCCTCAGCATGCAGAATACACAGCCTGCCGGTCTGCATGTGGTCTAAGGGTGCAATTCTTCTCCCAGCCCAGGTGTGTTCTGTAGTCTGTGACTTTAGATGTCAGCTCTGGTATTCCATGATAACCCACAGCTAGAGGCAGAGTAGCCTGGACAAACTGGCTATTACTGCATGTGCTTTGGTTCTGATATCTAGGACACCACTACTTTCAAAACTTGCAAGGTGGGAAGGCACTCATCTCTTGGTCCTCCATGGGATACTCCTGCTGCATTTTTCTCCTTTTCCTCCTCTCCAGCAGAAGCTTCTTGAGCAGGTCATGTGATCCTCCTTTAACCTTCCTCTCTAGGCTAGCTCCTTCAGGTTACAGTATGCCTTCCTTGTTTTTAGTTTCAGGCTCTTCTGGGAACAAGAAGGAGCATTACCCAATATTATGTGTTCTCCATATTGTGTTGGAAGAGCATTGGTATTTTCTAGTACAGTACCCTACCTTTGTTTCTATTTGCCTTTCCAGTTTATTTCTTCTAACAACCCATTTTTCTCTTGCTCCATAACCATTAAAGCATCATAAACAAAACAGTTATGCACGTTACTGCTAAAAGGAATTTACTCAGCACATTGTAGTACACTGAAAATGTTTCTCTAGCACAGATCAACTGGGGGAGATACTAATGCCACATTTTAAAGTATGTGTTTGAATAAAAGAATAAAAATGCAAACAGAGAGTTATTATGAAAACTCAGCTGGAATTCAGTTGTTAACATTTTTATTAGATTCCCTTTTCTATAATAGTTTTGTGTCTTACTTGCTCTCCTTCTCAGCCCTTTAGTCTTACAGGTATGATGAAAAAAACCTTATTAAGTGTGAAGAGAGAGAGAGTGGGAGAGAAAACAAAACCCAAAAGACCATAGTATGTTTCCATGGGGCTTCTTGCACTCCTACAAAACGTGATCTGAGTCCACAGATCCCTTTTCAGTTTGAGAATTGCTCATTTAGAAATTAGCAGGTCCTGTAATTTCTCCACATCCCAGCATACCCATAAGCAAAATAAGAGTCACACTGCTTTCTGCATCCTCTGCTAATGCCTATCTTATCTCACTTTTAACCCTTAGACATATCAGAATAGCAAAGTATTCTTATAAGAATGGGGAATTGCTACACAGCAGTATCTTTATACTTGACAAAACAGGGAATCTCAGTTAAGTTGCTAACATTTTTAATATTGCTGTATTTTAAATTCAAGTATAGAATTTTGTTCTGTCTGCAGCTGAGAAGTAAATCTTTCACACATCTTGTTAAGGACCATTTCTTAAGGATATCTGGCACTGCTACTAGTCATTATTAATTTAAAAGCAGCAGCACCCCTTCATGCTATGCAACGCCTATCCCAACAGTCCCCCACATTCTCTGTAAAAGCCAAGACACATCAGATGGGTATGGCAAACAAAGGAAAGGAAAGGAAGGGGGCTGGAACACATGGCATAGGAGGAGGCTCAGGGATCTGGGATTGTTGTGCTGTTCTCAGAAGTGAAGGCTAAGGGGGGACATCGGATTCCTACGTTCAGCTACCTGTTTGGAGCTTAAAGAGAACTAGACGCTCCTCAGAGGTACAGAGGACCAGGGCAAAGGACAAGATAAAACAATCACACATGACATCAAGGGAAATTACAATTTCAAACATGAGGAAAAAAATCTTCTGTGATTGCAGTTAAGCCCAGCAACGGGCTGTCCAAGGAGGTTGCAGAATTTCCATCCCTGAAGATTTTCAGACCCCAGTGGTCCAAATCCTGAGCACCATGATCTAGCTTTGGCATTAGCTCTGCTTTGAGCAGAAGACTGGACTACATAACCTCCAGAGATCCATGACTGGATTTTATGATTCCATTAAATAAGATGAAACCTTTTATCACAAAAAAAAGTTGAAATTACAGGACAAACCTTTTAACCAGGGTTATGGACTAGGTATTATTATCCCTCTTCTCCTCACCTCTGCCTTTAATAAGATGGCTACTTTAAAGAAGAAAAGGTATTTCAGCAGTTAAACAAATTTGTTTTAAATTCTTTGCAAGATGCCTTCCCCCAAAACAGTGACAACTCGAACGCACAATGCGCTCTTTACATTTAAATTTTCCTTAGGTGAAGATAAGACACACAAAAAAATCTTTAGAAGACTGATTTATATTTTCTGGCATACTTAGGAGTGACACAGATTTGCAGAAGGCATACAGTGTCTATGTTGCTAGTTGTAATGCTGAGTCAGATGCAGAGGAATTGCTGGGAAGGGCCAGCCCAGCAAAGGAAGTTTCCAGGATTACATCATAGCCAAGAAATTACATTTTGTTGGCAAGAACATTGTGCACACCATAAATTCTAGGGTACACTTACAGCTAGGAGCCACTGCCCTCGATCCAGTCACACACCTTTTGGGTAGCTGTGCAATGATGTTGTCATAGCATTTCTTCTACATCGTGTCAATTCCTACCATCCGTTTCTACCTTTTGCTCATCACATCTGAAATCAGTGGTAACACATACCGCCTTTTTTTTTTTTTTTAAAACCTTTTGAGCTATTTTAGGGGACCGGAGCTGGTTATGTAGGGGCCCTCCTTCTCCTTATCTTCGTTACTCAGGGGACTCACTACCTGCTCACTTAAAAAAGGAGCACGTTCCTTGCAGGGATGTCCCAGGCCGCCCCCCCTAAATTTAAAAATCAGTCCCGGCGCCGCGGCAGGGACATGGCCGTAGCCGGACCGTGCCGCCTGCTCGCGGGGCGAGGACGGCAGG
>NW_009190610.1:0-4782 GCF_000690835.1 Fulmarus glacialis
TCTATGATTCTATGATTCTATTTTTTATTAATCTTATCAAAACTATTTCTCCCCCACTCACCTTTTGATAGCCACGTTTCTCTAAGGTCTACTAGGGTAAAATAGCACATACATATTCTCTGGAAAAATGACCATTTTAAGAGACTTTTATCCCTGTCTGCTCATCTCTGGTTGTGATTTATTGCACCCCTCAGTCATGCTGATACACTGAAATAAACACTGACCCCAGCTAGGAAAAAAACAAAAAATCATATGTAAAAATACTTCCCTATTCCACTTTACAACATGGCAACTCATAAGGGGCAGTAAACCACAACCCAATGTGGCAGCAAGCTGTCAAGAACAGGCTGCAACATTGAAAAACAATTATAACATGGAGAAAAAATGTATGTAAAATTGTACTTTGAAAGGAAAAATCATGTTGAAGTAGTTGACTGAGGAAATTTTGATACAAGACAGGAATCCACAGGAAATGTGCTAATTCACTACTTCAGCATTTTGGGCCATAGCATAAATTTCTTTCTTATGAAAATTTACACAGCAACAGGCCATAGGATGAACTTTCATTTTGTTTCTCGGTAGATTGGTCTGAAGAGTTTCCTTAGAGAAAGGAAAGAAAATAAAATAGCAGAAAACTCACCCAAGACTTAATTTATTGGGAACATTTCAACAAAATGGACTTTCAAAAAAAATTCCTAACATGAACAAGTCTGAAGTTGCACTCATGTATAGCCCAGCTGCTAGCACTACCAGAGGTCAAGCTTAGTTTGTTTTCAGTATGTTTCCTTGCACAGATATTAGTCTTTGTCTATAATTTTGGCTATGACTCTATTTTCTTAGCTCAGGTTAATCTAGCACATCATCTATCTTATTGTTTCTTTAAAAAACCCCAACAACTGACATTTACAAGTAATGGTATTTGAAATTCTTTACTTTGGGTCAGTTTGTTAAATTGCTTCAGATTAAATAAACAAAATCACAGTCTGCTATGTTTTGAATAGTGTAAATTTATTTATATAAAATTACATGTTATTTTGCAGTAAAAACAGCAAGTCATATCTTTACCCCCTATAAAACTTTATAGATCCATAGAAGGTACACTGGTTTCTGCTATCTGAGGGTCTCGCATGGAAGGCTGATTACATGGTTTCGATTACATGGTTCCAGATATGGTTTCAATATTTCACTTATTAAAGGCAACTTTTTTCAGACAAGCAGAGTGAGATGGGGGGTTTTTGTGAATGAGCACCTGGGATCCTGTCATTCTTGATTTGACTGAATCTAACTTCTGCTGCTGATTTTCAGGTGATATTGGGTCTAGCCCCTAAGGTGTTTAAGATCAGACTTAAGGCTGGGTTCGAAAAGAAATGTGGATTTGAGGCACAGCATATAGGGCTCATTTATCAGTACAGATGACACACCCAGTCATCCTGAGCTTCCTTGAAAATAAATAACCCAGACCAGAAGCTCATAGGCATGGAGCATTTAACCTGAAGCAGGCATTTGAGATAGGCCTGATGAAACATGCTCTAACAGAGCTCACATATCTCCCCATGACTGTACCTGGAGCCTGGAATGACCAGATCAGCCGTAGATCTATGATTGATACCCTGAGCCTGGCAAGATGGGACCTGTGTTGATGGCCCCAAGGCTAGATGTCTGTTATTGTGCCTGGGAGCAGAATTCACTGTGAGGCCTCACTCATCTGTTTATACAGTTCTCTAGCTCTTCCCGTACGGTATATGGGAGCAAGATTTACCACAACACAGTGCACAACTGCTGCACATGATGCCTGAAATAGACAACACGGAACGCTACAGAGGGGTATACCTGAAGAGCTCTCTCCAGCTTAGGTGCCTTTGTGTTATGAGGATTCAGAGTCTGAAATGGTTTCTTGTGCTTTTGTTAAGTATCTTTTTTCCTCTTAAAACCAAATAAGAGGAAACACCTTTTTTTTTTTCCCCCAACAGCGGTTAGAGCACTGCATAGGGAGTCAGAGCATTAAGATACTATCCCTTCTTGTGTCTCATTAGAATATATCCATATGGGTAGTTCTCACATATGAAGAAGGGTAGATAAAAATAACTACTGGGTTTTCTGCTTGTCAAAGTTGAGCCACCATACATCTAGGAATGAAAAATTCATTGGCTTAGGGACAGATCATGGTGTAGACTGGTAGATTTTTGGATTTCTGGCTCCTTAATATACGTGCAGATTAAACAGCAATTGGATAGAAAGTAATATTTCAGTACACAAAACAGCACCTTAACATCCATCCAGCTCCCAACATACCTCCCAGCTGAAGGTCTTTTGGCAATGTATTATATTACGATTTCAGTGTATCAACTCACACCAGCTAAGCGCTTTAGCATTGAGATGATCCAGCTTGCAGATAGGAAACCAGGAGGAAACTGCAAGATCTTACAAGAAACTTTGAAGGCGACTCAACATCTGGAACTGTTTTCTCTAAATAATTTATGAATAAAATTTATAGCAATATCATGACAAGAGCCAGGGTGATGTCTTTCAAGATAGGAGACTATGATGCTGGACATGCCATGTTTAGTTCTTGACTAGTTATGATGCTATGATAAGCAAATTAATTTAACGAGCTCACCAACTTCCTATTGATTTTGGATTGTTCCATCTTCTTCATGGTTAGATCTCATCTTCTTTCATATTTTTTCATGTAACTCTCCTCTAGTTGTACGTGATTTGCTTGTCCCCTGCATGTGCCCTCATTCTGATGTCCTGGCTTCTCTCCTTCGTCTCCAGGCTTTGGTTGTGACATCCAGTGGGTACAAGTTCACGAAGGCCTGAAGAGAGTCAGCTACATAAAATCAAAATAGACGCTTGCCAAAGGAGATGAACCATAAAGTAAAAAGGATTTTGTTGATCCCATGTTGCTCCCTTCTCTCCGGTGTTGATAAAAAGAAGATAAATTCTTCCCTCTCTATGGTGGCATAAGGCATTGCTGGAGCTTCCTGTTAATGTTTTTTTTATAATTTTAAACCATTCAGAAACTGCCTCATTGACTCTTAATCTCTGCTTCTGCCAGAGACTGCTGCCTTGTGGTGCCTTGTCTATATCTTTTAAGAGTCTCTTTTTAAGATTTTCTGGGACTGCTGCTGCTGCTGAGATGAGTGTACAGCTCTGTTCCTTTGCCAGCAGTCCCAGCACTGTAGTGGCAAGTGCAAGTGTTCTTGTATGCGTCTTGTTCATTCACATATCTGATTTGGCTAGAATTTTTAATAGTAATTGAATGTGCCATAAAATGGCCATGTAAGGCCATCTTTTCTTGTCTCTTTTCTGGTAATTTAAGCTTTACAGTTCCAATTTATTAAGAAGGAAAAAAATCTTTCTTCAACTACCCCTATAATAAGAAAGTTTCCCTTAAAAGCTGGAGACTGACTTCAGTGCATGCTGTTAAGAATCTGTGTTTAGATTTTTATGCACAAACCCCATATGTTCTCTGTGTTGTAGAATTTATAGGGACACAATCAAGCTCTGCTCTGTGTGCGACTCCTACTATTTTCAGTGGTGATCTTCAAACTGGTATCTAAAATTGGATTTGGGTCTGTAGAAATGTGGGATTTGCTGATATATGTGTTTCTCAATCTCTCTTTTTATAAAAACTCTATTAAAAAGAGAAGAATCCTGAATTCTCCAATTTTATATAACCAAAATAGAATGGTGCAAATTAGCGTCATGTTTTCCCTAGATATTGAATTTACCAAATCCTGAGATTAAAGAAAATAATCTTTAATGGAATTTTTATATATATTTTCTGAATTTTATTACAAACCACATAAAAAACAACAGAAGTTGAACCGAATATTTAAACCATCAACTCTTTGAAATCATTCACAACTTTAATTATGTTTTAATACCATTTTCCTGTTAGGAGTGGATACACAGTCCCCATAAACAGCATATGTAGAATTTTAGCAAACCTTTTTCATTACACTATAGCAGTCATTCCCAAAAGATTTTATTCATGTTTAAAATTAAATCCATCTTTTATTTAGTTTCCAAATATTAAAAAAATGGAAAGTATTTCTAATTAAAGCAACTAAATAAAACAATTTAATTTTATTTTACAGAGTGTTTTCTATTAAAAAATATTGTCAAATGCTTTTACAGATTTTGATAACAAACTCAGAGATGAGTCCTGCTCCCATTCAAAGAGAAGATAGGGTTATGTTAGTATCTGTTCTTGAAAGGATTGATAGTATTATAAATATTGTAAATATAATTATGCAGTAAGACAGTACTGCTTCAGGATGTTTCCTTCTCCCCAGCTGGGTTTGTCTTAAGTTGCTGCTGACTTGGTATACCTATAATAGCTGCGCCCTATTAGCCATACATTTTTAAGATGCTTATCTACACCAGACTTCTGTGGATGCTTCCCTGTTCTCTCAGCTGAGCTCCTGTGCTGTCTCACCTTCAGGAACCACAGTCCCGTTGGGAGCTGAATCTGCATGGCCCTTCCAGTGCCCACACAGTGCTTCCCATTTTTACGATTGGTTCCCATTCAGTTTATTCCTAGAAGTGAAAACACCTGACATGAAGTCACATGTTTTTCTGTACATTTACAAAAGGATTGCAGGTCTCATGTTCTTGTGGCCAAAGCGAGTATAAATTTCTGAGAGGAAGTATTTTTTTGCAAGGACCCTGGGAAGAGTATTACTGCTGACTCATCTGAAGGAGTCTCGTTTGTGGCTTTACAACACTTCACAATCAAGCCAACTCCTGAATCATAGAATCATAGAATCATGGAAT
>NW_009190611.1:0-9105 GCF_000690835.1 Fulmarus glacialis
GGGAGGGGTGGGGAGGGAGGGAGGGAAATCTAGTTAACTCAAACCTAAAACATTCAGACATTTTTGGTGGGTAGCCCAGGTAAAATCCTAAAACATCAGGGACACCTACAGGTCTGAGGACTTTTAAAACTTTTTTTTAAAAAACAAAATGGAAGGATATTTTGGAATGAAGTCTCCTATTTTAATTAGGAAAAATAAAAATATTTTTTATAAAATGTCACTGTGAACAGTTAGGGTTTGGGGTTTTTTTAACATTTTCCAATCTATAAGCAATTTGTTAAAAGCAAAATGTGTTCATAAACTATGCACTCATAAACCTGATGTGTTCATAAACCTGATGATGTCAAGTTCACATTTATGCAAAAAAAAAAAATCAAACAGCTAAATGAAACACAACCCCCTTTTATTCTTTATTCTAAAGTAAAAACAATGCTGAAGAGCATTTTGGTGTTCCTCCTGTGACAAGTCTTTGATCCAGCTGCAAGCTTAACTACTTAATTTCTAGCATTAGTTATACGTGTAAACATAATGACATTATGTAGTTAAATTTCAGCATGGATTCACAAAGTTAGGTCTTTGTCTACTGCTTTATCAGTAATGACCTAAAATCTTAGCTCAAGTCTTAGATGGATTTTGCCTGATGCTTGCAGTGAATACTGTGTATCTAGTCTGTAACCTGAAAATGAAATTACATGAAATTAAAGAAATAAACAGTCAAATTACAGCCTATTCATAGAATATTTGCAAACAGAAAAAACAACTAAAATCAGTAACTAGGCTGTTAGCTATGGCTACACCAAGAACTTTTAGTTTTCTCGTTTCTCTGCAAGGCTGGGAGAGGCAGGATAGCTTGAAAAGCATAGAAGCCTGCATCAGAAGTTCATGAAAAATGCAAAGCCTTTTATGGATTTTTGGGTTGAATTCATACCTATGGACTGATGGCAAAATGTTATTTTGGTGTCACAACCATTTTTTGTAAAATTTCGTTTCATGCTTATCTAGTCTAGAAGACAGTAACTGAAATGTTTTTGAGTTTAATTCCATTCGGCTGTTGGTGAATTTTGTCTCCTGACAGTTGCAATTCTGAGTGTTTGCATGCTCAACATGAAATTGGCCATTTTACAAAAGACTTATACAAATTCTAAAGTTTCTGGCTTGCAAATGGACTGGAATGAATTATGACCTTTTCCATAATAGCGTGTCCTCCTAGTTGTTGTGTATAAAATTAACTAAAACCCTGAGTACAGGAAAATGCCTTTAGCCAACCCTTTTCTGCTACTAGGCTCTTTCTAAGAGATCATGTTGAATTAACTGTTTCAGCTCCTTGAACTGCCAAGAGATGTAGTGGCTGGTAAAGATCAACAGATTCTCTGAGTAATACAAAATCCTTGGCTTTATGAAACTGGGATCCTTTTGTTTTAGGAAAACAATAGGAAGGCTTCCTTTTTTTTTTTTTTTTGCATTTTTAATGGAAAGATTCTCCTGGGCTAAGCAGCTGATGCCTGTGCAGTTACATCATGGTCAGCAGAGCCCAACAAAGTGAAAGGAGCTGGGTCTATTCCAAGTATATTTATTCCTGGGGTGGTAATATGGAGTCTCCATATGTAGGAGAAGTGAGGGATCACCATGGAGCCTAGGAGCCTATGTGACACAAATGAAAATTTGGATTCTTGAGTCAAATCACAGAAGAAAATCCCGTATTTTCGGACAGATCAGAGCTAAACAGGATGTTTAATAACTGAACAGCATTAAATGCACCGAATAGATGAAATCTGTATTCTGGGGAATAGTTTTACCACAACAAGAGATTCTATCTTTATTCCTTAGAGACTGAGGGGAAGAACTGGGGATTATGTATCACTTAAATGTGCCACACACATTGTCTCTGAACACTCTAGTAAAGAGAAAAGTGCTTTCTAAGGTCATGGCTTCCCCTTGCTTAGTTGGATAGCTTTCAAGTAAAAAAAAAAAAAAAGAACAAAAAATTAATAAAGAAGGGGAATTTTTACATGTTTCACATTACCTTTGTTTGTTAAGCTGGAGTATGATGTGTGGAAAATTTTTAAATCTTTAAGGCATCTTTTAATATTTTAGTTACCTGAAATATTAACTGATTTATTAGGTTCTATGATATTGGATCCAGGTCACTACAGGAAATACTCAGCTGCAGTGAGTCTCTACAAAAAAATAGGTCAGACTATCCATATATCTTCTTATATTATTGGGAAATTGCTTCCCAGATAGCACTGCAAGTAGAAATGTGAGTTTTTTGCATCTCTCCGTATCCCCAGCGGTCACACTGTGACTTCCTGCACATGCTGTTCCAATGCCCCTCTGTCCTAGTCCATAAAAGAGCTCACTTCATATTCCCCAGAATATCATGAAATATGGAGACAGTAATATTTTCCAATTTAGGAGCAGAGCATGTTGTGACATTCTAGAAAAAAACAATGGCCAAACCTCTTGGTTACACATTTGTGGAGCCTCATCATCTCAAAGACAAAAGACCTTCAAAAGCTAGGGATAGATTGTAATCTTTTAATGGAAAAATACAAATATTTTTGAAAACACTGTGTATTTATTGTACTGACAGAATCCGGCTTAAATTCTACTACAACTTTATGGATTTGTCAGAATTATTGTACTAAACCAAACTGTACTATTTGCTCCAGACCCTTCTTCCATTTTGTAGTATACATGCACACACATAAAAAGATCAAGAGGATGAGTAAAAAATCTGCAATGCCAGAGATAAAATGCTGTGAAGGTACAGGCAAGACTTGCTGTTTCAGGTACTGGATTTTGGGACTCTGTTTATTTACCTTAGCCCTTCTCACAACATCTGACAAAAATATCTCTGGATGCTCCTCTCATTGTGCTCGACAGAGGCTGGAGCTTTCTGCCCCTATGTTGCAGCCAAAATTGAAGACCAGCAGCTGGATCCAGAGTCCTAGAGTTGAAATCCCTATTGAAAGTCAGGTATTTTAGCTCAGGCTATTTGCAGCATGTTGTCGTGTAATTTGCTCTCAACCAGGACACTTCCTGCCTGTCTTGGTCATACTGTAGAATAAAATATGGTAAAAAAACCACCTCTAGGAGTAAAAACCTACAGGCCTAGGTTCAGTCAGCCTCCGAAACCCCTTTTTCAGTGTTTTGTGTTGTGTAGGAAGCCCGAAGGTCTAGAGCCAGACACAGGAAACGCTGAGCACAAGTATTTATGTGGAATTAGGCTGCCCAAGATATGGACCATGGAGCTCTAGGCAGCTTTTCCTTCTTAAGGATGTGTGGGAAAACTGTTTTTCCCTTGAATTATGATTCAAGTTCAAGGTCTTGATGCTTGTTTGCAAAACAAGCCGGGACCTGAGCTCAGGTTTTCCAGAGGACTGGCTAAGAGGTCTGGGAGGGAAGACCGTGGATGGCTGCCTGGCTTCACCTTGAAGGCACTGGCAGTGCCAGGGACTGTCCATGTCCATGGCATAACCTATTATGAGAAAGGAGGACCATCTGCACCTGACTGATGAGCAGGGTGTGCATCCATGACCTGTTCTCTCCGACACATCCATCCTCTCGGTGTACCTGTAAAGCAAAACACAAAAGAAAGAGCCCAAGCAAAACAGACCACTGCCGTATACAGGACTCTTGTTCAGACAACCAGCTATATATAACAGATACCATGCTAAGGAAAGAGGCTTCCATGCTTACATACTCTTGTGATGACCAAAGTTATGTGAAGTACCAATTTTTTAGCAATTTTTCTGGCCTCCAAGTCCAGAACCCCAGCATATTTAGGGAGTTACTTTGCTCACACCCTCACTGTGGCCCAGGAAATTTTGCCTTCCTGTTATATTTGCACACTGGGATGACCTGACGCATTGTTTACACATTGCTATCTGAAACGCTTGTTTATACAGTTCTAGTCACCATATCACAGGAAGAGGATATAATTTGTCTACTTCTAAAAGCACAGCATGCAGTAATCTGAAGAACAGTAGGTCTCAAGGAGACCTAGTGATAAGGAAAGGTTATAGAAGCTACATTCTTTTTCTCAAAGGCAAAGGAAATCTTTGAAATGGCCTTGTCTAATAACTCAAAATGATAAAAAAAAATTAAAATACAGGTGACCTGGTCTACTGCATTAAGCCCAAATGTAGCTCCATAAAAAGAAGTCGACATTGTAATGCCCAAGTTTTAGACATTATCTAGTAAAGACATTAGGATTGGTGGCCAGCAGGAGTAGGGAGGTGATTGTGCCCCTGTACTCGGCCCTGGTGAGGCTGCACTTCAAATACTGTGTTCAGTTTTGGGCCCCTCGCTACAAGAAGAACATTGAGGTGCTGGAGCGTGTCCAGAGAAGGGCAACGAAGCTGGTGAAGGGCCTGGAGCACAAGTCTTATGAGGAACGGCTGAGGGAACTGGGACCCTTTAGCCTGGAGAAGAGGAGGCTGAGGGGAGACCTTATCGCTCTCTACAGCTACCTGAAAGGAGGTTGTAGCGAGGTGGGGGTTGGTCTCTTCTCCCAAGTAACAAGCGATAGGACGAGAGGAAATGGCCTCAAGTTGCGCCAAGGGAGGTTTAGATTGGACATTAGGAAAAATTTCTTTACTGAAAGAGTGGTCAAGCCTTGGAACAGGCTGCCCAGGGAAGTGGTTGAGTCACCATCTCTGGAGGTATTTAAAAGACGTGTAGATGAGGCACTTAGGGACATGGTTTAGTGGGCATGGTGGTGTTGGGTTGATGGTTGGACTCGATGATCTTAGAGGTCTTTTCCAACCTTAATGATTCTATGATTCTATGATTCTATGGTGCTTATGCAGTGCAGTGCATGGGTCAAGTGCCTAAGAAAGCAAACCACAAGATCCAATAGGCTGCGCTGGAGTCATAGAAGCTAAGAAATGGTGAAGAGAGAGGTATATCTTAAAGACCCATCCTACTGTGGGACTTAGATTATTAACTCTGGACTCATTGAGACTTGTAGCCTTGAATGTCCTTTTGGACTTAGGTACTCTGTCACGCTTTTTACACAACATTTCCAGTTTAGTTATCCACACCTTTTGGATTGGCCAAAGTAGTTTTTGATAACTTTGGAAACATTTCTATTTGCCCCATTATGGTTAATGTCTTCTAGGTAAGAAAGTGATTCTGTGGTGTGGTAGACTGGTGAAGTTTGGAGGATGCAGGGATGAGTGCATGTGTAATGTTCTCTTTTTATCCCATAATTTACTGGATTGACTCAGCATGTGAAACCACCTTGTCCTTTGTCTTTACACCTTTCCTATTTAGGGGTATGGTCTTTCAGTGGAAAAAGGCCTACCGTGTCCTTTATCTTAGTGCTCTGTTAGATACTTTTTTTCTCTAAAAGCTCAGATGAGAGGACCAATATCTGTCCTTGAAGATCTTGCCTGGCTCATTTCAGCCGAACCTTTATTATTACACCTCAACTGATAGAGCAGTGGTTACCTCATTTGGACAGGACAGAGTGGTGCTGCTTTGTACTGTGGCTAAAGAAAAATGCAAGCAAAAAGAGTTTGCCCACTTTTATTTAGGGCAATGGAAAGTTTGCCCATTTGGCAAATGCAGTTAGCCATTGGTTGAGTTGCCATTACTCGGCAGTGCTCTGCACAGCACGGCTGGAACATCTCCAGCGACAGGACGTGTCTTCTGCACAGTGTCCAAGTCTCACACCTGCAAAGCAGCAACAGCCTTGCTCACCTTTCGTCTGGTGGAGAAGTGGATTCCAGCCTGGCTCCGCTGAGTGAGCCTGCCAGAGGCCATACAGGCCTTCTGGATGCGAGAGACTACCTCTCTGTCAATGCTGGCATGACCGTTTGCAACACTTCCAAGCTAAGTGAGACCCTACGGCTGTTAATAAGGAGCCTGTCCCTACAGACTAGTTGTCCAGCATCAGACAGCTTTCTTTTCCAACCCATATATCTCCTTTAAAAAAGTTGCCTCTGAATCAGTCACCGAGAACATAAAAAGGTTATTTCTATCTCTGGATGGACATGTAATGAATTTTTATAGAAGAAAAGGCTCTGTTTTCTCTCTTTCACATTGCCAGTCTTCCTGCTGTTTTATTCCTCGTGGAACAGAGCAGCTGTCAGGAACGTGCATGTGTTTCGCTGCAGTTGCATCCACAGTGACAACCAAAAATAATACAGGAGGGAGATAATTAACATATTGCTACTTTTCTCTTTGTACTGTGCTGCTTACACATGTATTTACTAACATGCTGCTCTATCATGGCTCCCATTAGAGTTATAAAATTTTCCTACATATGGGCTTTAAGCTTTTCTAAGCACAAATTTGACTTTTATTAGAGAAACTTGATATAAGACAGTAATTTCAAAACTGACTTATTGCACACTTATTGGCTCAATTTGTGAAGTTTTATAAGATGCCATTATTTAATTCCCAGAGCCTGCTTACAGCTGCTGCTGCTCTTCTTGGAACACCTTTTTGCCTTGGCAAAATTGCGTGCTACAACCCCCTCCAGTTGGTAAACACACAAACAGACCATTGAGTGCTGAAACAAAGTATTCTGTATGCTTCTGTAAGTGATCCTAATGCCTGCCTGAAGGGTTGAGTCAACACTTTTGAAACCCAGAGTTTTCTGTGCATGACCACGCAGGCAACGGGTTATCTCCGGAGCCAAGACTGCCTGCGGTGTGGTTGGGATGGCGAGTGCGGCTGGAAGCATGGTGGGGTGCAGTGCAGACATACTTACTTAAGCTAGTTTTAAACAAGGTGGCTGCGGTACTGGGAGGAGGCCAGTGGCCAGGGCTGCAAAACCCATCTGAGAGGCTGTCTAAGCCCGTGGACAGTCAGCCACCTTGCTCTCTGCACTGCCACGGCTGCTTGCGCATGTCACGCTGCCTCCGAGCTTCTCAGCAGTACGAGTCGGTGCTGCTGCTGCACAGAGGAAGAGGAGGAGGAGGAGGAGGACCAGGGGTGTGCTCCAGAAAGGCTCTGGCCAGCTGTCTTAGCAAGAGTCATTGCCCCACACATCTTCACCTCAGGGACGGCAGCAGCCGAGCAGGGCAGATGTCAGAGCTGTGGGTGTTTTCTGCACCCCTGCAGCTCTCTGCAGCCATTACTGTGCCTGTGCTGGTCCCTAGCCACAGGTCCGCAGGCTGGTGAGATTAAAGCTAGTTCAAGCGTGTCCATGTTATCTCCGCTGAGGGTCCCAGGCAGACAGGGGTGAGGAACATTTAGTAAGGCTGGGGTGTAGTGGAGGGCACTGTGCTAGGTTGTAAACCAGGAGTAAGCAGATCCTCACTAGCCTTTCCATCCTACGTCCAAGTTTTCCCATAGTATGGAGAGATTTAAAAATTTTGTCCTGTGATGTTTGTCCTCTGTAACATCTCCAAGGCTGGACTGCTTGTAAGAGGTCAGTTTAACCTCCCTAAGTGTTTGGTGAAGAAACGCAAACCGGGCTGTGAAGAAGCTTAAATTTCTTTTAATTGCTATAATCTTGTGACATTCACAACAGGTTCTTTAATTGCTGACTATTATCATAGGATTTTTTCTGGAATTGCTTCGTTTGAAGAACCGAGCAAGCATGGCCCAGCATTACACGTTTTGGGCTGAGGTAGTTGATAAGGAAGGAAGAAATGCTAGTGGTTCTCTAAATCATTCTGGCAGTTGGTTGACATTGTCTTTAATCTTATTCACCTATCTCTGAGGAACCTGCAACAACAACTAGTAGCTTGCTCTTGCTGTAGCTGATTTTCTTTTCCATATGTCTCAGCATTCCTACATCTGGTGCAAGAAACCATAACAAAGCAAGCAAAACCATTACATTGCAAAAACCAAATGTGAAATGTTCTCGTGTGCGCTGTGTATGTGTGTATTTTAAAATGTGGCCATTTAGAGAGGTGTAAGAAGGCGGAAAACAGCCAGATTCATTTCAGCAGACATGTGGAAGGGTGCCTTAGTTGGGAGGCTGGTCCAAGGCACTCCCTCGCTCTCTAACCACCGAGAGCTCCAGGCTCCTCCGGAGGGAGGTGGAAGGCAGGAGCCTGGAGCATGAAGTCAGGAGCTCTCAGTGTAGCTGCACCCTCCGGAGCTGACTCTCTAGGACCATCCTCAGCACAGATATTTTTTTTCACTTGATGAAATTTGTGTCCAAAATACACTTTTGAAACTGACCCGCTGAAATGCAGTTTCAGAACAAAGGTGCCGATACAACTTTCTTTACGCTTAAATTAATGCTAGCGATTCAGCTTTGTTGAAACACTCAAACTTATTTCATTATATATACCCATTTATAGAGCGTACAGTCAGGGTAACCTGAATCTGTTGCTGCCCTGAGGGGAACATACCTTATTTTCTGAAGCTCAGGGTAATTTCCTCTGTAGACTTGCCACCCTTCCACCAGCTAATAAGTAAAGTATGCTGGAGATTAAAAACACTATTCAAGATACCAGGTGATAATTTGGCAATCCTGTGATGGGAACATGAGTTTTCACTGCTTATTCATTTGTTTGCTTTGTAGCGTTTCAGTCTGTAACTTTAATGTTTAAATTCAATATCTGGCAAGATGTCCTATGAGTTGTTAAGCTCTCTGGAGAACATAAACATGTTCTTGTCATTGTGAAAAGCTCAAGATCACTCAAAACCAGTATCTTGTTTCTAACAGTGGTTGGCAGCAGGCATGAAGTGACAGAATTCTAACGCAAGCCATGTAAAGCTTCACCCATCTTCCCAGCCTCTAGAAATCAGTGGCTTACTGATGCCCTACACTGACATCCACTATGATTAATAACCTGAGATAGACCTACCTCCCATAAATCTGTCTGATTCCTTTTGGCTTCCGTAACTTAACTACATGCAGTGTTAGAAACTACTTCTGTACAGGCATTTTAAGCATCCGAAAATTTCACAGGTTGCACAGGGCAAAGGGTACGTCCAAAGACAGTGCGTCTACCTCCAAACAGTAAATAATGATTTCTTATTCATCTTTGCCATGCCACTTATAATACTGTTGGTCATGCTGTAATGTCACTTTTCTGCTGTCACTTTTCCAAAGTGAGGACATCTAACCTAAATATTCTCCTCTTGAATGGCAGGTGCTGTGTAAGCTGAGTGGTGCGGTCGACACGCCTG
>NW_009190612.1:0-4687 GCF_000690835.1 Fulmarus glacialis
ACAGTTGGCCTCGGCCCATCGATCCATCCCATCGATGTATAAGGGCAGAGTTTAATTTTCATAAAGTGAGCCAAGCATGCCTGAATTTCTCGCCTACAGAGCTAGTCTGGGCACTCCAGAATAAACACAGAGTGCAAGGCAATGTAGAGTACAGTCAGGGAGTCTGGGCACAAGTACCAACTCAAGCCATGTGTAAACATGACAATCTAGTTATAACTATTGACACCAAAGCTAGGATTCAGCTGGAGGTCAAGACATCAGTTGCCTGTTCATAGACAGGCATTTATCCTTAATTTATCCTACCTGTCTTCCAGCTGCCACATGAGATAAGCATGTCTGCTGTAGGTCCACCAGTTCTGCAGAATGTGTTGAATATTTTAGGGTATCTCATTTGACACTTGGTGAATAGGAACAACTGGAATCCCAGAAATCTGCTCAATATAGTCAGCAGAGCACAGAGAGCAATTCAGTTGACTAGCAACTACACGATTATTTTATAAAGAGCCCAAACCACTGACTGTTGACTAGGGACTTGAGATAGTTGTTCAAATATAGGCAACTAGTGCCAGATTAGGTGCAGTAGGGTGTTCAAGACATTCAGGTGGGTCTAATCGATTTGACACAAGATCTGTGGGGAAATCTGTACTCTTCTGGAGTAGCAGGTCAAGGTCAAATGACATTAGCCACCTATGTGTGGGCAACTGAACTGAGTCCCATGTCTATACTGACTGTTAATGAGAGTTGAGATGTGTAACATACGGTCAGGCTTTTAAATCTATGTCTTAATCTGAAGTTGAATGCCACTGCAAAAGTCTTTCTTGCTTCTCACCCGGTGTCTTCCTATGTTAAAGCCTTTGGGACAGTTCTGGGTTGTGGGAGGTCAGAGGGATGAATGTAATCTTGAAAGAACAGCAGAACCCACAGCTAGTAAAATAGAAGAAAAATGATACTGTATTCTGGTCCATAACCACTACCGTTATACTGTATGCTCAAATCTATTGTTAAGGCTAATAATTCAGTTTGCCTGTAAGCACATTTGTTGCCAGCTGCTTTGTTCTTAATACATTGCAATTGCAGCTTCAGTTCTGAAGACTTCTTGCTGGGTTCTGCTTGTATTCATCAGAGGTTGCTCAGTCTGTGATCTAGGACTGTTCGGCAGCTGGGGACATTTCCGTTGCTGAAGAACAAATGATGCCTGTCATTCTCCTTATTCCTAGTCTCATCTCCCACGATGCCATAGTATCTCTTTCTGTTTCAGATGAAAATCCACTTGTAAAACAGCATTTTTATTGTCATACAGTACCAAATATGAACACATTAATCCTCTGTGTGTTATGACAGGTGCAGTTTATGAAGGAGCTGGGGATATCTTTGTATACATGGCCTCACTTTGGACATGAGGGACAGTATTTTCAAATAATGAGTCAGTTAATTTTTAGAACAGAGAAGCTCTGTACTTTTGGAAATCAGGCCCTTTGAATATGCCTTATTGATTGTAGGTACCCTAGATCAACTAACACTGGGTCTTTTTTAGCCTTAACTGGTCAAGAATATCTTTTGGAGACAGCCACACAGTATTTCTGTGGCTCTTGTTAAAACCCTGTAAAGCAGGTTATTTCTTCTGTTACAGCAAAAGTGTCTGAATGATATGGGAAACATGACTTTCTGACTGTCAATCTCCTCTCTGGCAAGATTGCTCAATGTTTATTTTTAAGATATATAGAGACTGTTCGTTAAATTATGTAGTGTGTGTGTACTGCTGGGTGTAAATGTGTGTGTGTGCATGCGCGATGGTTATTTAAACCTCTAAAACTAATTATGGTCTCTGGGACAAAAAAAAAAAAGTTTTATATGTTGGATGATGGTATTGCTTCAACATATTGAAACTTTTCTTTTTTCTTGAAGGCTTTAAAAAGGGTTGGAAAATCTGTAAATATCCAAGAAGTAATGGATCAGTGGACACTACAGATGGGTTATCCTGTTATCACTATCTTGGGAAATGAAACTACGGACAATGTCATAGTGATCTCCCAAGAGCGTTTTGTTTATGATAGTGATGCTAAACCCAAGGATCCTGCCCTTGGAGACAACAGGTACTTACATTTCTCAACGAATATCTTTCAAGAGGCTGTAGTTGTTTAAATAAGTGCTTCATGTGTGTATTTTTATGAAGATGGTTCTGTAGAAATCTCTGAGCTTTGCTTGGTATCAATAGCATGTGGTGGCCCTTCCATTTGAACCGTAGTAAAGATGAGGCTAGTTAAAAGAATTGAAAAAATCATTAAAGTAATAGAACAACAACATAAAGCTTTTAAAGTGCCCATTTGCATCCTGACAGTTCTCACTGTGACTGTGTCTTACGTCTTATGTCACACATCTATTTCCTCTCCTTTTCTTTTGATTTTGTCACACACCATGAAGTAATTTGGAATGTGGTTGAAAGGTCTGATAGTTCTTTTTAAGTAATTCTTTGGAGTGGACCTCTCCATTCTCATACATCAAGTAGGCAGATGTAACTGTATGTTGGATATATACCTCGCTTGACTTGGGAAGCAGTCAAGAGCTGAACTGGACCTCTTTTCCAGGCAGGAGGTTCCAGCTGTTCCAGTTTTGAAGTCAGCTGAACTGGTCCTATGGGGACTGTTACACTGGCTGAAATCAGCAGGCACTTACAAATCTCTGCCCCTGCCTTTTTTCCCCTTCTTAGATTGTTTCCTTCCTCCTCCCAGCTGACTCCACACACTTCCTTCATCCCAGAGACAAGCTGACTTTCCTGGCTGATGCTGGGGAATCCTCATCTTATTGTTTAAAGCAGTTTTGGCATCATATTTCAAGGCCAAGGATATAGAGCTGATGCTAGAGAATTACAAGATAGCCTTAGGAGCTTCTGTGTTCACCTATTCATGCTCAGTGGGAAAGAGGGTGCACTCTCAACTTCGAGTATTCTGTGCTTGTCTAGTAGATTTGAAAGGTAAAAGGTAAAATTTAATACCAAATTTTGCTTGACTGGAGCTTATAGAATATTCCTGTTGAGGAAGGCCTGAAAATATAGTTACGTTTATTGGGAAATGTTTAGAAGTTCGTTATCCTCTTTTAGAACATGAATATTATGGAACTCAAATATGACACAGAGTAAATTACTGTTTTTCTGGCTGTATTGGAACAACCTAGCAGGGTATTAAGCATCTGTTTAAGTTCTGGGCTGAAATGAGTTTCTTTGTGAAAAAGAAATAAAACAAGTGAATGTGGACTGTTGGAAGTGTTCATGACTCACAGTTCAGTGCTGCGTGAGAGTGGTTCTCCCTTACTCACTTGCAAATTTCTTTTGTGCAAGTGTATATACCTGTAATGTAATGTGAGTGGATTTTACTACTCAGAAAAACAGAGATTATTAGGTTTTGGTCGATTAAAACAGAGATGTTAAGGCTTTTAAGGATTGTAGAGACTTTCTTAAATAGATTTGTCAGGCACTCAGTATTGATTGTAATAACTGGTACTGTAATTCATGAGTAAAGACTACTGGATGTGTAAATGTTTTGTAAGGTGGAACATCAGGGGTGAGAATTAGACTTAGTTTTATTTTCATTTGTGCCATTAATTCAGAATTCAAACTGTATCTTGAGATATGTGGAAGGGTAGTGTTCTGCGCCACCAGGGCAAGTTACGCTGGACTTTTTAGGAGATTTTACCTACATATTTTATCACAGTTATAATTTCTAAACATGGGAAGTAAGATTTAGTGCTATAGAGAGCACTGAAAAAGGTATCAGCATGGGCCCTGCCAGGAATTTACTGTCCTAACAGGCAGTACAATACATATTATATGTATCTCCTTTGCAAGTCTCTCTCCCATTCTCTTTCCCCTTTGGATTTGTTTTACTCTGTGCTTCCACATCCTTTTAACCACAAATGGGAAGGAGGCCCCTTGCCCAAGGAAGGCTTTACAGATGGCATGTTTACTCCAGCCAGTTAGATGATGGAGCTAGTTTGCCACTTCCCAGTTCAAGTTATTTGAAAGTCATGTTACATAAGTATAAATACCAAAGAACAGGAACCATATACATTTAGCAAAAGGTGAAACTTGCCTGTGCCATTCACCTTTCAAAAATCATCCACCAATTTATGTTAAAGTCCTATGGCTTAGTTATGAATTAGTGTCTAGAATGTTATAACTATGACCATGCAATTTGTTGGTGCACTGCCCACAGGCACATGTGGCTTGGTATCACAATGGCTTTGTGTCATTACATGTTCTTTCATACCATCAAATTAAGTAGAAAAACAAGATTGGAATACTGAGAATAAATTTACTCTTTCTGACAGCAATGACATAGATCTTTTTCAGGGTTTTTTTGGTGTTTTTTTTTCATTGGAAAAGTAACTATTGCTTCAATTACTGTGAAAGCAGTAGACAGGGAAAATCAATTAATGTGATGTCATTTGATAATTCATGATACATTACTCCATGTTGGTTTTTAACATTGCAAGAGCTGAAGTTTGTATGACATGATACAAAGGGGCCATTTTTTCTACAAGTACACAAAGTGGGGTGATAACTGGAATGGAAACAGCACGTTGATGGATGTTCAGCAGTATTGTGAAATGCAGTGTTCTGGCTGATTCTGCAGGTGGTTTTGGTCAGGACGTTGGCAAGGGTTTACTGACTGGTTCAGCAGGCCCTGGTAGC
>NW_009190612.1:4718-7205 GCF_000690835.1 Fulmarus glacialis
GAGGCACAGAGGTATACATATACACATATATAACGTCAGCCTGCAGGCTTTGGGGGTGTTACCTATCAGTGGCCTAATTCACAGTCCAATAAAGTCGATGCTCATCTCCCCTGCATGACCCATGAATTAGGGATTGGACACATGGCTCCCTGGTGAACGATAATAGGCACTGCAAATAACAGGGAGCAAATGGTATTTATGCCACATTTGAGGCCCTGCTCTTGCAGAGCAGGCGACATTGGCTTCCTTAGGTTGGTTTATCTATGGATTAATCGTGATGGTCATTTTAAACACCATAAATAGTAGAGCTGCACAAAACACAGAAAAATGTACCAGGCCTTTCCAGGAGTTTATCATCTAAACAGACAACACGATATGCACTGGAAGGCTCTGGGGAAGGCTCTTAAAGCATCCATCTGCCACATAGTCTTTAGTTAGCCAGAGGTGGGGCTGTAGTTCAGCATGGCACAGCAATAAACGTCAGTTCTATTGCTTTCAAAGTGATGAGTTTAAACTTCTGGTTCAGATCCTCTCTAGGCAAATTTAACTTTGCCTTCCTTTAGAAAGAGTCACTTCAGAGTAGGTCTATCTGCTGCATAAGAAATGCAAATAAAGAGGCAACTGAATATTTCAGAATGATTCTAGTTTTATAAAATGTCTGTGCTTTTCTTTATGCTGTGTATTTATGCAGCAATTAACTGTTAAAAATGAAATGCGAAGCAACGTATTTAATTTTTTCTCTGAAATCATATAGAGGAATATACAAGCAGTAAGCAGATTTAGGTTTTTCTAAGTGATAAATGGTGAAAATGAAAATTGTTGCTACCTTCGACAGTAGTTTACTCCCAGTTCTACCTAGTCCATTACTATAAGTGTCTTTAATTTTACTGCAGAAGGGAATGATTACATATAGTTGATTTTCCCACCTCGTGTGTAGTTGGACTACTTGTCTCTCTATAACTGCAGAAATATGTGTTTCAAGGGCCATACATATATAAACTGCGATTTATTTGTGAGTGTAGAATTGACTGTATGGCATGCTAGGCTCTAACATTTGGCCTGAAATTACAGAAGGTATACAATTTCACTTCTTTGCAAACTGAGCATAGATTTTACTTGACACTTAGGCTTTTACATGATCCATACTTCTCATTTTATGAGAGAATAAAAGTAACAATGACAGATACTGTTTCTAGGAACGCCATTCCTCAGAAGGGCCCAAATCACCGCGCTTTGATTTGAACGTCAAAGCCTGTGGCTGGTGCAGTGTTTCAGTAGCAATTTCAGCTTATCCAAGCAAAAGTTTAAAACTCCTTTAATAACTGTATAATTCATATTCTTCCCCCAAATAACAATCCTTTAGTTACGTGTGGGTTCAGTCCTGGACTCCTGTATACCCCTGTGAGAACAGATTATGCCCTTACATTATAAGGCTATAGGGGAGGAGGTGATATTCCATCTGACAGGGTTCAGTGGGTTTCCCTGCTGACAGGGAAAATGATGATTTTAAGGCACCAGTCTCATCCATCATTACAAGAATGGCTCACAGATATGACAAGAAATCTTATGAAAAATAATCTGTGGTCTAGACAACAAACTAATGAGTTTTGATGAAATCCATAAACCTTTTATATACTGTATTGAAGAGGAGACCAAAGCTTTCTGGTTACGGGTGTAAGTTTTGCCTTTTAAAAATATATAGAACTTGTCTCTTCAAAGGTGGAGAAATAACCTTTCCAATGTTATCAAAATAATTAAGTTCATGGTACTGAGGTAATATTCACTTGTATAGTGTTCTTATCATGCATGCAGTTTCTGTAGCTAATCTTTGCTTGTTCATGGTAATATCCTAAAGGGAAATGTCTTGCTAGGCATTGAACACAGCTAGCTGTGAGGAAAGAGAGAAAAGGAAGGGGTACAAATCAGGATATGGACATGGTATTCATTCGTGATGTAGTGTGGTAATCCTCGGTACCTTTCTCCGTGTGGTTGAACTAGGGAAAATTCAGTCGAATGGTGCAAGCCAGGGACATGACCAGCAAAACTAGAGCTATACAGACTCATGGGTCTAAGAGCATGTAGTAATTATGACAACTGAAAGGCTTTACAACGGGCAGCAGAGCTGCTCAGCAGTCACTCCACTCCAAGATGAATGATTAACTGCAGAATTTATGTCCCTTCAAGTCTCTTCTGAATTTCCTACACAAAGCTCATTTATTCAGGCTTTGTGGAAAAAGGGCTGTGCTTGTCCCTTTACTGATAGTTATTTGAATAGTAAAAGCATAGCTGTGTTTGGATATTGCCGTATGTATTCTTACTTACTTGTATGGCATTATCACTTGAGCAGCGATGGGGAACTTACTCTGTCCACTTATCAGCTGAGGGGCTGGTTAAACACGAAACAAAATGTTAGGAGCACAAGGGGAATGCTGATAAGTATCTTTGAGATCGTCTTAGAGCAATTGTGGAATAATGTAGTATATTGTC
>NW_009190613.1:0-18539 GCF_000690835.1 Fulmarus glacialis
CCAGCCTGTGCTGGCCACGGCCACGGCCACGGCCGCCTCACCCCAAGCATCGCTGCAGCCAGCCCTGCCACGGCCACGGCCATGGCCGCCTCACCCCAAGCGTCGCTGGAGCTTGGTCTGAAGGCTGCTTCAAACAGAAAACTCAGCCATTCATATGACTATGCTGTTGATTAAATACTTTTTTTTTTTAAATTTTCATTTTGGATAGTTATACTTTGCATTTACTTATCATTCTATTTGTTCTATGGAAAAATACAATTGAGGGAAAAATACATGAATTTGGTGATTATTTCATGGGACAAGTACATTCTTCTGTACAAACATCCCCCGCAGCTATCCAGTTTTGGCTGGACAGCATTGGACGGACATGCCTCACCTGAGGAAAAAGAGTAGGGGTAGATATTTCATTCTGTTTGAAGTCCCCAGAAGCAGCAAGGAGTAGGGAGGTCAGGACATTCTGCCTACAGGCTGTAGCACCACAGATTTCAATGTGATTTTAAAGCAGCAGGTTTCTTGAAACAAAACAAAAAAGGTCATCACGTACCTTAACGTGTTGTGAGTCTAACTTTGCATATTTTAGTTGACTTCTATGTAATCCCGTCTCCCAACACTTCTACTTTATTCCTTTCATATCCTTTTTCATTTCCTGTTTTTCTCTTTTTTTGATTTCTGCCATTTACTTATCAAATTGTTCCTCCTGATTATAGATCATATTAAATTTTATTAATTAACTCTGTTCGCTTCTTTAGCTTTTAATTTCAGGTCCCAAGGATTCATCTCTCCTGTCAGTGCCCTTACATGTTTTCAGAGATTCCCTCAGAATTTCCATTTTCTATTTGCTTTTGTTGTCTCTCTGTTTTAGCACACAGCTGATTTTCACTTCCCTCCTAAGAGCAAATGACTTTTCATACACAGAATGACCTCTGTTAAATTTACCATATTTATCTCACATCCCCTTATATTTTCAGGTGTCAAAGACACTCTTTTTAAATTATTTTCTCATGATTTCATTAGGATTTAATCCTTCAGACCTAGGATTTCAAAAGTAACAAATGATTTGTAGTTTCTCCTGCCTTCAGTATCCATTTTGAGGCAGCTTAAAAGGGGTCTGATTTTAAAAAGTCCCTGAGTTCAGGGACATCTTTAAGACCACTTCAGATTAAGACATTCAAAAGTCAATAACTATATGGAGGTGTTGCCTTAGTCAGAAGGCAAAATTGCCAGTGGCTTCAATGTGAGTTTTCTTGCTTTAGAATTGCAAGGTGATACTTGGTGTCTTAGTTCATTTGTATGTATCTTGCTTAATGAGAAACACCCTGATTTTAGTTATCTAAATTTCTTGTTCCAAGCTCATTACTGCTTTCTCTTACTTTGCAAATTACTGGTACATGCTGTCGTTTTTCTGTCTGCTTCAAACTCCCTGATATGCCTGCTTGCCTATACCACTAAATTTGAGCTGGGGGCCTCTTACCCAGTTTTCCTTGAGCAGTCTGCCAAAACATCTGCCCCCAAAATGCCAGCAACTAAACCTAAGAAGAGATTTTCTTAAGTGCTCTTCTAACATTGGTGAGTTGCAATAGCTGCCATTTAAATATGACAATTGTCCTGACAACAATAACCTAGTCAAAAGGACAGAAATAGGATGCCATCTCTGTAAGAAGATATATTCCCTTCTCCCTGCCTCATCCCATGTCCCATAAACCAGTGATTCAACAGGTCAGTCGTGCAGGAATCTTTAAGACTCTGCAGTCCTCCTCTGTTGTTATCTTCTGCCCAGGGACTTGTTAGAGCCCTCCCTCACCAATTCCATTGTCACAGGCCATTTCCTTCATGGTTTGGGTCTTGGATTGCTGCCATCACCATAGGGGTTAGTAGGAGACTGGCCTTCCTCCTGCAGAAATATCTTGATGGTTGGTGCTTTGTCTCATTGATAATGAACTTCTGATGATGATCTCATTTCTGAGTTTCTGTCAGATCTTTCCATTTGGAGAGGTTTATCTCATATGAACCTAGCTGTTATTGTTATTTCCTAATACTGTTTATCATTTCAGCTAGAAACGCCCATCAAAATCCTTTAAAGAGTAGAGAGTTTGATCCTTTTCAGGTCTTAGCATCTGTGCCAGGATATGTTATATACCTTGTCTTCCAATGAACTGGTAACAAAACCACAGCCTGACAGCCCAGATGCACTCCAGGAACTATGAGGAAAATTGCAGAATGAAATCAATACTGCAGGAAAAAAAAATCCTCTTATCAAAACAGTTACATTCTGGGGCTTATATTCTATAATGAAAAATAATTTAGTCTGGGTTCCTCATTAGAAGATGTTGAATTATTTCAAACGTATATATGAATCTTGACTACATTTAAAGTATTTTTCAAGTCAGACTTTTGTCCTTTTCCTGTCTTTTCTTTGCTCCACAGCATTTTGTCAAAGTTCTGCAACCATCAGCACCAGTCTGGGATATATGTATTTTACGCGGAAAATGATGATATGGTCACAACGAAAAAATTCACTCTGTACGTGAGAAGTAAGTGAGAAAACAATCCCTGAGAAGATTTGGCGAAGTCTGGGATTTTGCCACTGATATAAATGGAGCTAATATGTTTCTTTTCCCTTGGTATTGCCCATTTCATTTACATAGATTTATTCTTAAAAATGGCAGAGCATGAGGCAAAAATGTGATTCTCTGTGCTGCACTGCTGAAATCCAGGCACTGGGTCGGAGAAGGATGCCAGCTGCTTGTGGGTCATGTTTCTTGTGTTGGTCAGGGATGGAGAACAGAGGAAGGAGGAGGAAGTTACTAATTTTTTTTCTCTTCCCTTTAGTCTGCCATAAACAGAGAGGACAGAATATGAGAAATCAGTCACATACTGAGAAAATTAATACTTCTTAAGAAAACCATAAAGCCTAGGAGCTCAGCAAAATACGATGACCGTATTCTAAATCTACAGAGGCAGAATATATGTGACTGCTGTAGAGACCATGAGATACACAGTGAGAGGAAACACTTATCCTCATCAGGTGTTAGCTTTCTATGGTGTGTTTATGTCATTTTTTTCCTAATGGCATTTGTGAGTTAACGTAGTTAGTCTGGAGACCCTTTGGTGTGTGACATATATGTTAGGACTGCACTGCCTCGTGTGCCCCTATCCACAATTTGCACACACGCACAGTCTTGCCCAGTGCTCTTGGTTTTTTCAGTTCTGGCACGTGACTGCAACATCTCACCCGTGCTCTAGGTCAGGGAGCTTTATTTATTACATGTTATTTATACAGGGATCCTCTGTGCACATTTTGTAGGAGCCCAGACACCCAGAACTGGGGTGTCAGGGGAGCCCTAGGGCCGACTGATTGCTCCGAGTCGGAAAAGCAGAAGTCAAGACTTCTAATTTTGGCTCTGCCACTGTTTTGGACTGGCTGTGCCCGTACGGAGAAGTGGCTGCTCCCCTTGCCTTGCCCACATTGCTGTCCCCCAGAACTGAGGCGCGGGGCTGGAGGAAGGAGGAGGACTGAGGGCTGCACCCAGCTCTCACAGTGACATGTGGGTGGGTTATTTTGAAAACACGGAAGCAGATCTTGGTCTCAGCAGATGTAGCATTGCCAGTTAAACATAAAGGTTTTTGTCACTGAAGTGCTGACAGAAATTGTCTTGTGTTATCTTGTTGCAGGAAAGCCTGAAGTAACGATGCAGTTGTTGTTCAAGCAGGTCTCCTGCGTCGCTGACAGTTACCCTGCCTCATCCTGGGTTTGGAGGAACTGTCCCGAACTGAACTCATCCAAGTATATCATTTTCACTCTTTTTGATTCATTGTAAAGACCGTATCTGAGGTATCCTTGGTTAAATGAAGACTGGCCTATAAGAAACTAAGTGTAAAATGCATCCTCGACTGTTTGTACAAGGGGACATGGTGGCCCACTCCAGGGGAACCTGATCACCAAAACCAGGGAAAATTTTCAATTTTTTTATTAGCATCAAATGAAGTCTATAAAGATCTGTATCTCAGGCTCTTTATGCTGAAATAAACCCCACTGTGTTTATATAAAGAGTTAGGTAGTTACAAAGTCCAATCTAAGTTTTTCTCTTGGCCTGTCAAACTTAGAGGGCATTCAGGGAATGCATTCGTTAATATGGGCTTGATTAACTGGTTAAGCTTTGGTTAATACAGCTGTTACAGTGACCTGTAACCAAAGCCAGTAAAGTCAGTGAGAGTATTTCCAGTAAAGTTAGTGAGAGTGTTTCCATTTCCTCTATTTACTTAGGGCAATGAGTCAGGCCCTAAAATTTCAAGAGATGCTGAAACAGCTTTGAGCTGTTTTATGAACTCTGCAGTTTTTATTTTAGATCTGCCAAAAAACTAATAATCCCACAGTGCAGAAGAGTACTGGGTCAAATTATCTTTTGGAATGTTGTGGATAAAGCTCTAAGTATTTTAACTAGATATAAAAAAATTATCGAGACCATTTTCTCATCCATACCTCTGAAAAGGCTTCCTAACATCAATCTGTTTGTGCAGTAATGGAAGAGGAAAGAAAACATCCAGCTAGTGAGTTTAAAATACTCCTTAAAACAGCTTTCTGGAAAGAAAATGCTGTGACATTTCTTTTCTTGGGCACTTCCACATGTAGAAGCTAGTACTATGTGTAGAGCTGAATAGATTTTATTTATTTATTTACCTCCTCATTTATTTAGGCAGTAAATTAGGCAGTAAGTTGATGGATGATAAAAAAGCTAAAAGTCAAAATTAGCTCTGTGTGGGCTTCCTTTCCCTCGAGTATAACGTTCCCTCTTTCTACATATCAGATCATAAGTCATTAATACAGGGCGGATGGTCTCCATCTTGAGTGAGAGAAACTTCCTGGCTGAAATCACATACCTTCAGGGAAAGGAGTTAGAACTTTTATTGTGGGTTCATTTTGTATTTATATTTTAGTAGCAGCTCATTTGGAGCTGCTCAGTGGTTTGAATGTTTGAGATAAAGGTGAAACCAGTGAGAATAGATGCCCGGGGTGAGGGGTGGTGTCAGCTGTGAAATTGGTGGAGGTCCTGGAGGTCAGGGGGTGCAGCTGCCCTGCCAGGGCAGTGGTGGAGAGTGGGACTGAGCCCAGTGTAGGAGGTAGGGAGCCCAGTTCACCCCCCGCTGACCTTGCCATGTCCATCACCAAAAAATGAGACTGGCAACTGCTCTGAAGCCTCATTCTAGAAGTGACAAATAAAAAACAAGCCCATCTATCCCTTCCTCCCTCCCTTTCAACACAGATATAAGACATGTTTTGAAATATCCCACCTTCTCCCTTGGAAAATGCCACTGTGAGCCAAAAATCAAAACTGGTCTGCTTTCTTTTTCAGCTGTACAGAAGAAATCACTGAGGGTATTCACAACTTCTTGCCAGAAAGGAGATCCCTGGGGTCATGGATTTCAAGCACTACTTTAGATGTAAAGGAGACAGCAACAACCTTCTCCGTTGAGTGCTGTGCAAACAATTCTGTTGGTTCAGCCTGTGAAAAGAGTTTCATTAACCTGTCAGGTACCCTAAGGCAGTGCTTTAGCACAGATTTTCTCAATTAAAGCTGGCATGGTAGAACTTACAGTATTTTTTATCTGGCTGAATGGCTGACTGTGCAATGGCATGGCAGGTAAAACACAAGCACTGTGTATATACAGTGTGGGAAATGGTGGGTGAATGGGAGACACATGTCTCTTTTCTCTGGTCCCAAAGCCGGGGCCTTCCTCATTAAAATGAGCAGAAATTTCACACGAATAAGAAGTGCAGGATGGAGCCATGGCAATGTTGGGGTCTGCTTTTTTATTGCATCTTAGTAATCTCTACCTGAAACCTGGAGGCATCAGCTTTGGGAAGAGCTGAAGCCACTTTGGTAGCTGGTGGCAGGTGTTGGCTCTTGTTCCTCTCCTGGAGGTCACCGCGGTGCTGCCAGAAAAGCCCATGGGGAGCTCTCCTCACCCCGTGAAGGTCATTGCATGCCGAGCAAGAGCATGACTGAGCCAGCAGACCCACTCAAGGGACAGACCCTGTCTGGGAAGCAGGAGCAAGTACCAGAGGAGACACCTTCTTAAACTGCTGTAGACAGGTAGCAGAAGGCTAAGCCCTGGTTTGGGAACTACTGTGAAGTCTCTCTTCTTGTTGAGGGCATGAGATATTCTTTCCTTGTTGAACAAGAAAGTCAATAAGATTATTTGCCCATGCACTTTGTACTTGTAACACCATATACATTCCATAGGGCAAAATATTTCAGGTTACTGGGAACCTGAAAGGGAACATGCTGTGGCACCTGGGAAGTGTTTTGAAGCACCCAGATATTTGCAGTACAGAGATTTCCTTTGTCATGGATGAACAAGCTGTTTGCTGCTTTTGACTACAGCTGGCAGAAGCTGTGACCACTGATAGAGTTTGAGCATTTATGTTGAAATTACAATAGAAAGTAAGCATAATACTTATGCTCTTAGAAACTACGAGAATATGAGGGTAGGTTTCATGTAACACTCACCTACCCACCGGCACCTTGTAGCATGGTCTTGACTTGTTAAGAGAGTTCCTGGCTGAGCAGCAGAGCAACACTCCAAGCAGGTTGTGAACAGTCCATCCGCTGATAACTGGTGCTTTGGTATCTGATGTACATTGCTTGGGCGAAGGTACAGGGAGAGAAGGGAGGCATAATGAGAAGAGTAATTGTTTATTCCTGTTTATGTTCACAATGTCCAATCCATGCATAACACCTCCATGCATTTAGATTTATTAATTGGTGTAGCATTTTTTTGGAATGAAAAAAGATGTCAGAATTACCCAGCACTTAACGCCTCCTGCCCAGCTCCTTGCTTTGCACGTGGCTCCATCTCATTCCCCGTGCAGAGGAGGCTCAGGCGTGAGAGGACTACACACTGGCAGAACTGACCAAGCTGCCGTCAGTTCTCCTTGCACTCTTAGCTGTACACACGACCTCTGATTCAGTGGGTAGTAATATGTATCTCTTACAGTTGCAGGAGCTGTTTCTTCCGCCCCAGACAATGCTGCATTCTATGTCTCTGTTGGATTTTTCCTCCTATTGATCGCTTTTTTGTTTGTATTCATTTTTCATAAATACAAAAAGGTAAAACCAAACATAAATACATGACCCTTCTTCTTTTGTTCATACCAGGCTGTTTCTTCTTCTCTAAGACTTATTCAACTTTTTTTTTCTTCCAAAGCAATTTAGATATGAAAGCCAGTTGCAAATGATTCAGATGATAGGCCCATCGGATAATGAGTACATCTACATCGACTTCAGAGAATGTGAATATGATCTCAAATGGGAATTTCCCAGGGAAAATCTGGAATTTGGTGAGCAGTACACAAGGCAACCCACAATGCTGGAGTAGTAGCCTGTGCTGTAGCAGCTGCAAATAATATTGGCATATTGTGTCTTGTAGGACAAGTCCTTGGTTCTGGGGCTTTTGGGAAAGTGGTGAATGCAACAGCTTATGGAATTAGCAATGCAGGAGATTCAGTCCAGGTTGCAGTCAAAATGCTAAAAGGTACGATAAACTCTGGGTGCCTTTCACAAGCGGTAATGTACTCTAGCGGCTCCAAAGCAGAAGCGGTGGTGGAACTCCCTTTATATACAGACTTGTAGCAGTTACACCTTGCAAATGCTTGATTTCAAAATCCTTTCAAAATGTTTTCAAAATCCTGTTTCAGTTTGGAAAGGTATTGCTGAAGTCCCTTCTTCCTGCAGCATGTGGCATTTTGTCCTACACACCATAGATCTGCGTTGTGTGGATGGAGCTGCTCTGCTCTAGAGAGGACGAATGCAAATTCATAGTGCAGATTAGCCTGCTGGTCGCATTGGTGACTCTGTGGACTTCGGTGTAAGGTCCCTTTTTCTTGTAGTGCTGTCTAGTTGTTGCATTCCCTTCGTCTCCTGTGTCTGAGCTAGCTTGTTTGCAAAACTTCCAGTACATCTTCCTATAGTCTTTTCTTCTTGATGACACAAAGCAATTTCCTTCCATCCCTCCTTACGGGTCAGGCTTCTTAAATCTCTAATCCTTCTTGCTGCTTTGTTCTGGCCTCTCCAAACTGTCTTGACCCCTCATAAAAGCAGTGTCCAGAAGCGAGCCTCCCCAGCAGCAAGCAGAGGAGGAGGGCTGCCCACACAGTCCCTTCCTGCCAGCACTGCCGTCCACCTCATCATCTCCTATTTGCACATGTGCATCAGCTTTACGCGTCCTTGGTCCACTCCTTTGCAGATCATCTTGATCATTTTGGTTCATGTCCCCAATTCACTGAAATCACAAGGACCAAATGCTTGCTGAAAACCAAGCCTAAAGCTATTACTGAAACACAGGGTGGCCTTCTTAGCTATTGGATCACAACTCGTTGTGTGCCGTATGGCTGTTGAGACATTTTTTTCTCTTAGCATTTCTCTCCAACAGGGTTGACTGCCATTTTTTCCATGCTTAATACACTGCTGTCATTCCTTGCCAGCCTAAGAATGGCAAATATTAATATTTTATGACTGCTTTCCCAAGCATTCAAATGATACACACTCACACACACATTTATTTTCCACCTTTGGCTAAATCTTTTTATATTGTACAAAAATTTTTAAGATGTTCCCAAATGTACTTTCAGTCCAATTAATTTGAAATGAAGACTCGCATGTGACAAAGCATCACAACCATTTACATTTTTAATTCCTTGCTGGAGATTTCCAAATCTGTGTTACTTTTACAGAAAAACCTGATGCTTCAGAAAAAGACGCTCTAATGTCTGAGCTGAAAATGATGACTCACATTGGAAGCCATGAAAATATTGTGAACCTACTAGGAGCTTGTACTGTGTCAGGTAACTTGTGGAAAGGTACCAATTAAAATGTTCAGACTAACGAGGACTCCTGAACAGAAAAGAAGTATCAAAAATTGATTACTGAAAACAGTATTAAAAACATCCAAGCCATAATTAATTACCTCTTCCTCAGGCTGCTGTTCCTCTCTTCACCCCTGAATCCTTCCTTTGCCCAACCAATTTTGCTGTTCTGCGCCAGCCCAAAATAAGAGGAAGATGAAATTAAATCAAAGTTAAGGCCATGCATGTGTACATAAATAGGTCCTTTCTAATTGAACTTGCATGAAGTGACACAATAGCCCTTCTGTAGAAAAGATTTTCCTGTTACAATGGTAATGGCACTGATACAGGCCAGTTCATTAAGTGAAAAAGAAAAGCTTATCTGGTATAAGATACCTTTGTATCCATATGATTCTGTTCACATAAGAAATTTTTTTTTTTTTTAAATCATGTGGCTCACCAAACAGCGAAGTTGTAGAAAGAAAGGGAGAAATAACTAAAGGCTACACAGGAAAGGAAAGAAAAGAAACTGAAAAAAGAGCAGGGGTGGGGGGGACACCCGAAGAAAGAAGAGGAGAGAAGTGAATAATGAAAGAAGAGACAACTTTTTAAGGGACTGAATGTAAAAATAAACTGAAGATGGAAAGAACTAAGCAAAGATGGGCTAAGATGAGAGTGGCAAGATATTATCACTAATTAATTATTGTGTGACTTGTAATATCATTGAGGCAACATACGTGGATATTTCTGTCCCAAGAACTCCCTCTCTGGCCAGACCAGCAGTGAACAGGAGCGGGTGGAGAGAGGCTAAAGAACAGATCACCTCGGGGAAAGGGCAGGGTTTACCCAGTGTTTGCCCATATCATGAACTTTAACACCTGCCACTGAAAAACTTGACAGATTTTCTGCCATGGATATTTATTAAGTCAGAAAGACCAAAGATAACACTTAACTCGTTTCCCCAGTTTGCATCAACAACAATACTGTTGTGCAAAGATGTTTGAGGCATAAGAGGAAAGCAGAGAAATAATCGTTGTTGGTGGCTTTAGCTGATTTGAAACTATACAGGCTGCCACTGCCTTCTGGAAAACTCAGCAAGTGTGATGGTGTAGGCAGAACTGCAGGGGAGAGCTGCTCAGTCTGGCAGGGTAGGGCAGGGACATTTCTAGCCTTATCCAAGTCCTGTGTTCAGAAACATTTACATGGTTCTCAAGACTTCACATCCATCCTCTGAGAGACTTTACAGGCTTTTCACAGTGTGCCCTAGCTTGCTTGACAGGGGCTTTCTGGCAGAAATGTCCACAAATTCGTATTCGGTCTTTCTGAGCCAGAAGTGGTGATGCCAGTGTAAAACTTTGCAGGGGTGATGTGTGACCACTCTGAGCTCTCCCTGGGCTGTTCACTCTGCTCCTGCTGGCTTGTCATGGCTTTCCTCCGAGCCTGCCTGGTCGGGAATCAGAGGTATTTTTCCTTTCTTGAGAACAGGGCGTGACCAGTGCACCACTCAGACACATCACCTTGCAAGGTCTTTCCCTCCTATAGGTCCTCTCAGCAAGCACACGTGGGTTTCAGCTGGCCTTCATGGAAAAAGAAAGGATATTTCTCGAGCATGAAGGTAGTGCGGATAAATGAAAGGGCGTAGGTCAAAGGATACCAATTCACACCATCAAAATAATTAGCATCTTTTGCTTGACCCATGTATGGTTTAGACAATATGTTGCATCTTTATAGCCTGTCCTGTCCTCCCCAGTGCCGTTGGTATGGGGAAGGATGTTTGTGCCTTCATAGGGATTTGCAATCCACTTTGGGAGATGCATCACAGGGGAAAATCAGCTACACAGACGAGGGACATTACAGTCAGTAATTACAGTCAGTAAACATTACCTGCCCATCAGTACAGGTTATCTACCTGGGAAGGGAAGATGCTTGGAACATTTAATACAGATCAGTCCTGGGAGAAGATGAGGCATCATTAGGGCTTTAATGGGGAGAGTGCTATAGGTAGCAGGAGGCATTTACATTTCCAACTATTTCAGGACCAATCTACTTGATATTTGAATACTGTTGCTATGGTGACCTTCTGAACTACTTAAGGAGCAAAAGAGACAAGTTTCACTGGACACTGACGGATATTTTTAAACAGCACTACTTCAGCTTTTACCACAATATCCATTTGGACCAAAATTCTAGGTAAAGCATTCAGCAACAGTTCAATACTTTATAAAGCTACTGTCTCTTTTTAAGCTGCATTCTCAGCTGTGCTGTAAACTGGTGAAATTATTGAATTCTTGAGAATGTACCTTCACATACTTTAATAAGCAATGCCTTGGGAGGAACTGAGATTTGATTCTCATTATCATGTTCTCCACACTGGACTGCAAAAGACAAGCAATCTCTTACTACTCTTTCCAGTTTCGAGAAGACTCATGTCTGTGCCCTGATTTTTAATAGCAATAACTGATCATGCATTTTCACTGCAAAACAGTTTATCTGTAGAAGATTATGTGATCCAATGTGTGTAGCCTTTGAAAATGTGTCACCCACTCCAGGAAGGGAACTCACCTGAAGTACAGTGTGAATATGACTCTATGCAGAGAGGATGAATTTGAAATCACACAAAGAAGTCAAAACATAAATGTGACATCTGGATCAAATGGGATTGTGCTGTATTCAGAGGAAGGTAAGAGATTAGTTGGTTTTATCTCTAGTAATTCTGTTATTATTGTATTTTTTATATTATTGATCTAACTAGACTAGGTCCAGTGACACAGGAGGCCCCTTTCTGTCGTATGTCTCTCTTCCCTCCTGGCAGGAATTTTGCTGGAGAAGGGTTCAACAACACTTGAGACCAGAGGCTTATGTTTCTGGTCATGCTATACATAGTATTTGAGTATGAAATTACTCTTTCCTTTATTTTGTGTCTGACCAAAGGATGAAAAAGATGGATGCTTTTTGTGATATTTTTGGTAGGAACACATGAAAATCCTTACAACAGTCAGTGGAATTAATCAGAGAGTGAGGAAGCCCATGGAAAACTCATACTTTTCGTTATTTTTTACAGATAAAATTAAGCATGCAAGCAGACAGATGGATGAAGAAGAGGATTTTAATGTGCTCACTTTTGAAGACCTTCTTTGCTTCTCTTATCAAGTGGCCAAAGGAATGGAGTTTCTTGAGTCCAAATCGGTATGGTGAAGACTAGCAAATTGTTTAGATAGAAAAGACAGTAAAAATAGGTCAGTCTGTAAAAGGCAGACTGAAGAACAGAGCCACACAGTGGCAGACTTGAACTATACTTCCTTCCCTGGCTTTACAGCAAAGATAGGACTGCAGTTTTAGGCATGACCCTGAGTAAGAAGTAGCTACACTGCACACTTCTGCCTGCTCTGGCCCTGTCCTTTGCCACGAGCAACCAGGGACTGTCCAGCTTGCTCATTCTCCAAATTGTTTGAGTAGAAAGAGGTACCAGTTCAGAGAGCTCTGTGTGAGACAAGGGAATTATCTCCTTCTGATACCAAATGCTGCATAGCGTTAACCCATCCTTTCCTTCTAAGTGCATTCACAGAGACCTCGCTGCCCGGAATATACTAGTGACCCATGGAAAAGTGGTGAAAATATGTGACTTTGGCCTTGCCAGAGACGTAGTGAACGATTCCAACTACATCGTCAGGGGCAATGTAAGTTCCTGAATGCTCTATATTTTTCATACCATTGTAAGAATAATAAGGAACCAAGAAAGTGAAGCTTTGCATTTTCAAATTCCTTGTTAGCTGTGTAGATATCTGTACAGACAGTGCAGAAATCTCACTTTTTCCTGGCCTTGGTAAGTGCAAATTCTTAGCTTATAGTTAACCTAATCAAGCTAGTACTGTAAATGAGATGGTACCCATGTCCTTTCTAAAGCGCGCTGAAACCATTGATGGAAGTGCTTGCAATTGTTTTCTGTTACAGACAATAATAGTATAGGGAGAATAGCATATGTGTGGGGTACATCAGATCCTCCAGCTACATGAAGAAGTACAGGGTGGACATCTCCATCTGAGTTACTCATTCTGGAATTCAGAGGAGGGAAGAAGGGTATTCCGGGGCTAAGCTCACCTCTTCCTTAAATAGTCATCTAAAATGGATGAGAGGAATTGGCTCCTTAGAAGTCCCTATTTCTCTGTATACGGGAAATTTAAAGGGGCTACTAAGAGAGGCCCAGCTTTTCACATAGCAAACATTAATTGATCCTCAAGCAGTGGGAACTACAGTGAGTCATCTAGAAAGCCTGTGTCACAGTATGACCTAGCCTCCTTTCCCCCGTCTGTACAGGCTCGTTTACCAGTTAAATGGATGGCTCCTGAAAGCTTATTCGAGAGGACGTACACAATGAAGAGTGATGTCTGGTCTTACGGAATATTACTATGGGAAATATTCTCTTTGGGTATGTTCTGTAACACAACAAAAGAGCACTGCTTGGTTTTGGCAACTTCTGAATTAACATGTATTCTCCAATATTTTCCACAGGTGTAAATCCCTACCCTGGTATTCAGGTTGATACAAACTTCTACAAATTAATACAAAGTGGATTTAAAATGGACCGACCATATTATGCTACAAAAGATGTGTAAGTGTATTTCCTGAGTGATGCATAGCATGGGAATTTATATTTACTAGGTCACTGTTTGTATGACCTTTTATTTATTGTACACTGTACCTTGCTCAAAAATATCGCAAAAGATGAGATCTTCCTCTAACTTTGAAAAAGGCTGCTTGATCATGTAGATTTTGTCCTAAAGCAGAAATGATCAACACTAAAGGTTATGTGTGTTTGAAAGGACTAATTTATTATCTGTATTTAATTGTGCCTTCCTTTCCCAGGGAAATTCTTGTTCTCACATCACAGACTTATTTTTCTTTTTGCAAAAGCTATGTTATACCATATTCATTTTGGATATTAGCTAAATCTTTGGTGATATTTTTTAAACTTTTTTTTTTTTTAAAATTAAGCTTTAACATGTTTGATTCAATTCCAGGAGGCTAGAGATCCTCTTACAGAAAAACCCTGCTAAGGAAGAGTTGGCGGGAGCTATTCCTGTGCTCTCAGGATTTTCATGATTTTCATGATTTTCAGCTTGTGCCTCTGTGCCTGGGTGGACTCTGCCTAGAGGCAGACCCCAGAGGACAAGAGAAGAGAAAGTGGTGGGGAGCTACGAGACCTGGAGCATGGAGGAAAGGGAAGGACTTTAGGTTGTCTGAGCTCTTCCGGAAGACGTTTTCATAGATGGCCTAGGGACTCAGTGCCTTGCTATGGCACTGTACCATTCCTATCCTCTCCATGTAGAGACTGTAACGGCATTAAAGGTATAGGTGAATCTGACAGTTTCACCCGAGAAAGATTGCTGTGGGGCTTATGAGTACCAGGGAATGTATGGACCTGGTAAGTTTGCAAGGGACTTTAGCAGCTAGGCACTGCACTGGTCCCTGATGAAACTGTAAAATTTCTAAGGTGGTGTTTGAACTTTAGAAAAATTTTTGTGATGTCAAATTCCACAAAAAGACTCACAGTGAAAACTGTCCTCAAGACTACAGAGTCCACAAGGACCACGTTCAGCCCCAGAGTTGGACAAGAATTGTCTTCCTACCATTTTCTTTATGGAAGCTGGAAAACAAGGTTAGCATGCCAGTATGTGCCAGCCATGTGGCCCCAATCCTATGAGGAAGATTTTGCTAAGGACTCCAATAAAGCCATGTTCTTTGTTTCACTCTTTTTCCTTATCTTTCTATATCTTTTCCTCTGATGCAATATGCTAAATCTGGCCTCTTTCTATAAAATCGTTCTGGTCGCCCGTGACTCCCATCCAAATCCTGCACTTCTGTGTAATCACTTACAGAGACTCCAACAGTTAACGTGTTTTCTGTGTCACCTTTTTGCTCCTGCAGCTATGGCTTGATGCAGTCCTGTTGGTCCCTTGACTCCAGAAAAAGACCCTCTTTTTCTTGGCTGGTTTCCTCTCTTACCTGTCAGCTGACTGAGGCAGAAGGAGCAGTAAGTAAACACAGAAAGAAGAAAAATATTTTGGGGGTTTTTTTTGTAGCCCCATATGAGCTGAGAAATAGTCTTCTGGTTTCTATTCAAGTGTGCCATTGCTTTACGGAGTTATTCCTCAGGGATCCATGTAAGAGTTTGAGGAAGTTTTTTCTGCCATCAGAAGGAATCCTGACCTCCCTGATGAGGATTTCTTTGCCCCCACTGCCTGCACCAGGACTCTGGAAGGCTGAAATCTCTCATCCTGTGCTATGGGACTGTGCTTCCCTTGTGCAGGAGCCAGTGCAGTTGGCTTTGGTGATGCTGATAGCTGCCATGGGAGGGGAGTGTGGGCCACCCACCAGGGATCTCATGAGGGGCACCATAGGTATGTGCTGCCACGTCCTCACGGACGGAGGGCCGTGTATCATTCTCAAAGGTCAAAATAATAAACAGGATCTGAGGAAGACATATTCCATCCTTAACAGACTTTGCTCTCTTCCTCAGGGAGGATAAGCAACTCCTTTCAAAACTACTGATTCCTACCTGGGTATCCACTCTGGGCTAGACACTATTTCCCAATGCAGTGTCCTTGCTAAACTTTAGGGATATGGGGAGCTACGAATGACTCTTGCCTTTGCAGCCTTGAGCCTCTCTGCAGGCTGTTGGCCTGGCAGAAGCTGCTGAGTGCAGAAGCAAACTGATGAGCAACTTCAAAGCACTGTACCTAGAAAAAAAATCCTCCTTTGCAGTCCAGTGCCCTTCCCCATCCCAGCTTTTTTTGGCTGGGTAAGATCCATCTCACTTAGGCAGTTGTCTGGACTCCTTTTGGGGTCAGTGGGAAGTAACGGGCAGATATAAGTGTGATTCTCCCTCAAGAGGAGGTGGGCTGTACCTGACAAGTGCCTGCTTCATAGGGAGAAAAGCAGTTTACCAAGTACAATAAGTAATAACAAAAAATATCTTATATTTCCTTTTCCCAATTCTAGGTTTACCAGAATATGAAGAAAAATGTTTCTAGGCACAATTCCAGCATCAAAACTAAACCACGTGTAAGCAGGGATGAGGAATCTCTGCTATCCCTGACTGCGCTCCAGCATGAAGACTCTCAGGTTGAAAAATAATCTGGGTTCTGGATTTGATCTCAGTATTTTCATAAACTCCATGTAGCATATATGTTTGATATCACCACTAAGAAAAGAAAATGTTACCAACTACTGCTCTATTCTTATGGGCCAGTCCATATTTATGTTACTTTGAGGAGAAGACACAATTCATTTCTTTGAATTCAGCAAACATATCTATCACAAAAGAGAAGCAATGGTCTTTTCAGTGTCTTTCTACAACTGGATATCTCTTTTCCTGGTTTTATGTAAACGATGTCTAATCAAAGCATTGAATTCAGACTGTTCTTGCCATATTGCAAGCAAACAAGAAAATCCATCGTTTTTTAGTCAATGTTTATAAGCACGGACTATTCATCTAAAGTGAACTGGTGTGATTTCCAGAAGTGCTACTCACATCTTCATCTCCAGATGTCAGCAAGTGTTGGAAAATCAGCTTTGTTTTACAAGGAACTATAAATCTGAGTGTGTATGACTGTCTTATGCTGAACATCTCAATTGCTGTGAAGTTCCCAATAGGTGTCCAGCTCAGGTGAGTTCATTTCATCGAGCTTTAGGTACTCGGGTGGTCTCTAGTCATCCAGACTACATTCTGCACTCTCTGATGAGAGCTAGGCACTTAGAGTGACTGATTCCTTCTACCTAAAATAAGCATCTAAAACAAGCAGGAGGAGTGATATTTGGAGATGACCTTCTGCCTCCCTGGTCTAGAAAATCCAGGTAGCAGTCTCCAGCTGGAAGTCTCACTTTGACTGAGTTATAACTAATTCCACTCTTTGGGCTTTGTGTGTTTTAATATCAAATAAAAATGTTTAATTTTAAAGAAATTGTCTTCAGTAGCAATTTAGGAGTGTAATATCATCACTCCCAATTCCCAGAAGTCAGCTGGGTGTATGAACCCTGCTGCAATAAAATGAGAGTACGTCTCTTCAGCTTTCTCCCAAACTCCCAGGACAATAACCAGAGGCTTGATTGTTTTTTAATATAGATAAAATGACACGTTATTTTTCTGATGATGTTTGGGGATTTGTAAATACGGCTCTTATAATGACTAACAGGATACATTTGTCTACATCCCAATGAATCGAGATGAGAATATATTGGTTAATAGTTTTCTTCTCTCTTACATTTTACAAAATGCTCACTGCAGTTAGGATTTCCAGTGGCAAGTGTTATAAATGAATAACTGTTTGGATAGAATGTGCTATCACATAAACTGAGCTGCTCTTTACTAACATTGTCTGAAAATAATTAATGTTGTAATACAGTGATTATGAACTTTATATTTTTGTTAACATTCTTGAATTAGCAATGAATCATTGACAATAACTTGGAAATATAAAGATAGAAATAAAACTTTAACATTGTATTTTCTGGAAAATATATATGTCTTTTAACGTACTCATATAACACAATTTCAAAGAGTTCAGCAACAAGATGTCACTGTTCAGCACTGTTAACCCACAGCCCGCACCAGCTGGAAAGCGAGAGTTGAGTGGCTTGTGCAGACAAGAGTTTTCAGCCACTGTAGCCTTCAGAGCTAGAGGAGCTTAGCGCTGAACTGGTTGCATCCAAGCCTAGCTGGCCCTGGAAGCTAAGCAGATGTGAACTTGGCTCGTAGAGAAGCAGATGGGAATCCCATGTGCTTTAAAATATGCCAGGGAGTTGTGTCAAGTGTTTTTCCACAAGATTAAAAAAAGGAGTGGGCAGAGGTCATCTGGCCCCATCATCGCTACTGAGCTGAGACTTGGGAATATAAAGGCAAACAGAGAACCTTGGAGCTAACACAAACTCCTCTTGATGGACACGTGAAAAGCAGCTCAGGCAACATGGCACCCTGTGAGGAAGTACAATCAGGAGAAAAACCCTCCTGTAAGGGCTGGACACATGGAGGCTTGTGCATCTGCTACTCCACACAGCAGAGAGGGTTGGAACAAAGCTACAGGAGGTATTCAGTGAAAAAATAATATATTTTAGGAGCACATTTCCTTTCCAGGATACTTCCAACACAACTTAGCAAAATGCTAGTCCATTCCTGAGGCTTGTGCAGAGCCACAGCCAGCGCTATTTAAGGAGCAGTTTCATGATTCTTCATTTCTCTTGTTAAGATCCAGACTCCTAATCTGGAGCAGGTTCTCTGGAGAAAGTGCTAAATTCCCCCTGTAGTGAATGGGGAGAGTTAAGCTTGTTGGAAGACCTCCAACAGAGATGCCATTAGTCTGAGCTAGATGCATTAAGTCAGGTAGAGACTGACAAAGATTCCGTAATCATTAAGCCGGGAAGAAGAGGAACAGAAGGGGTTGGGGTCAGTTAAAAGTGCTGAAAGGCAAAGGACACCGCGCTCTCCTTGTTAGCAATAACAGAAAGAAAAAACAAGAAAGAAATATTTGACAAGCCAAACTGAAACACAAGACGGCCCTAATTTTCTTTCCCTTTTCCCTGCCAAACCACACCGCGGAGCCTGCAGCCCGGTCCCGAGGAGACCCCCCCCGCGGGATGCCTCCGGGATGGCCCCGGGATGGCGCCGGGATGGCCGCGAGCTGCCGCGGTCCCCGTCCCGCCG
>NW_009190614.1:0-22685 GCF_000690835.1 Fulmarus glacialis
GATTCTATGATTCTATGATTCTATTTAAGATAAAGGTGCAGTCTGGACCAAGGTTCTCTAAACACTTACATTTCGTTTCAAGAAACGACTTAGAAGGTTGCATCTCATTGAAATTCCAAGGTATCATCATCACCCATCAAAGTGAAAAAAAGAAAAAAATTTTAAAAATTGTTTTCTAATAGCTGTTTGAGAAATGTGTGTGCTTATATTTTTATAAGAGCACTTAGCTATGCGTTTATAGCATGCACCTATAACATATCCATTTCGTGACTTTTATGAAAAATGCAGGGTTTAAATTACCTCGTGTATTTTATTGATATGTTTTCTTTCCAAAGTAGACATTGCGTTGAATTTTATTTCCTTCTGTGATATCATAGTATATGTAGATAATAGAATTCTTTCCTTTGGGTTTGTTCAACCCAGAAATATGAATGTCTTGAAAACCATGTTGTATTTTTCTAATGTAATGTCTATACAGTCATTCAAATTCTTTAGTTGCACATCTGTTCTGTAATATGATTATTTTGAAGGTACATTTCAATGAAACACATTAATAGGCACTGAAAAATAGAGCATGAATTGACTAGCTGTTCATGTGAGCGTTGTCTGAACATAACTTTATTTGAACTATACCTTTACATTTTTTGTTATTTGTTATTGAAGTTGGGACCATAGCGTAAAATTCACCCCCCTCTTTTCTTTTGCTTTTGGTAAAGCTTACCAATTTGCTGGGTATTTTCATTTGTTCCTTCTTTTCTCAGCTCCTGAGGCCAGGAGACAATTGTCACACTTAATCAGTCAAGGACATAGCTGGTGATTAGCTAGAGTAAGGCTAAGGAATCGAGAACATTTTAGACTCCATCTACACCATATACTGCATCCCACCATCTGAGCACATATAATTCTCCTCGATTTCATTGCAGCTCTTGTGGTGGGTTGACCCTGGCTGGACGCCTGGTGCCCACCAAAGCTGCTCTATCCCCCCCTCCTCAGCTGGACAGGGGAGAGAAAATATAACGAAAGGCTCATGGGCCGAGGTGAGGACAGAGAGATCACTCACTAATTACTGTCACAGGCAAAACAGACTCAAGTTGGGGAAAATTGGTTTTATTTATTACCAATCAAATCAGAGCAGGGTAATGAGAAAAAAACAAATCTTAAAAACACCTTCCCCCCACCCCTCCCTTCTTCCCAGGCTCAACCTTTAGTGGGTGTGGTAGTGCTGGGTTGACGGTTGGACTCGATGATCTTAGAAGTCTTTTCCAACCTTAAAGATTCTATGATTCTATGATTCGCTCCCGATTTTCCCTACCTCCTCGCCCCAAGCGGCGCAGGGGGACGGGGAATGGGGGTCATGGTCGGTTCATCACATGTTGTCTCTGGTGCTCCTTCCTCCTCACGGGGAGGACTCCTCACACTCTTCCCCTGCTCCAGCGTGGGGTCCCTCCCACGGGAGACAGTCCTCCATGAACTGCTCCAATGTGAGTCCTTCCCACGGGCTGCAGTTCTTCACGAACTTCACGAGTTCTTCTGCTCCAGCGTGGGGTCCCTCCCACGGGGTGCAGTCCTTCAGGAACAGACTGCTCCAGTGTGGGTCCCCCACAGGGTCACAAGTCCTGCCAGCAGACCTGCTCCAGCGTGGGCTTCCCACGGGGTCACAGCCTCCTTTGGGTGCATCCGCCTGCTCCGGCGTGGGGTCCTCCATGGGCTGCAGGTGGATATCTGCTCCACCGTGGACCTCCGTGGGCTGCAGGGGCACAGCCTGCCTCACCATGGTCTTCACCAGGGGCTGCAGGAGAATCTCTGCTCCAGCACCTGGAGCACCTCCTCCCCTCCTCCTTCACTGACCTTGGTGTCTGCAGAGGTGTTTCTTTCACATATTCTCACTCCTCTTTCTGTCTGCAATTTTGCTCATTTTTTTTCTTCCCCCGCTTCTAAAATACGTTATCCCAGAGGTGCTACCACCGTCGCTGATGGGCTTGGCCTTGGCCAGCGGCGGGTCCATCTTGGAGCCGGCTGGCATTGGTTGTATCGGACATGGGAGAAGCTTCTAGCAGCTTCTCACAGAAGCCACCCCTGTAGCCCCCCTGCTGCCAAAACCTTGCCACGCAAACCCAATACAGACTCTGCATATAGAAATGCTTGGATAGTTGGGACCTACAATTGATTCTCTTCTAACATCTGTAGGTTCAGAGCAGTGCAGATCACTTGAGTGTTTTTTTTGTTTGTGTCTGTCTTTCTCCAACTGTAAAATAAGGATTCCAATATTTATTAGCTTTGGAAAAGAATCTCGAGATTCTCAAAAGTAATTTGAGATTAAATACCTACTGAATACAAATTACTGTTATGTTAGTAAAAGCAAAGCAAAAAGATTTTTTTTTTTAATGACATTTTAATTACAGATCACCATATTAGGGAGAGGAAAATAAAGAAGACATTGAACTAGTGACTTTGTTTTGCAGGTTCTTTCATGTTGGTGAATACATCTGGGAGATTTGCAGGACAGAAAGCTCACCTCCTGCTGCCCCATCTGAAAGAAAATGATACGCATTGTATTGATTTCCACTATTATATTTCAAGCAAGAGTGGATCTAGCCCTGGCACTTTGAATATATATGTGAAAGTTAATGATGGTCCTATTGGTAACCCGATCTGGAACACATCTATCACTGATACTTGGAACAGAGCAGAACTGGCAATTAGCACTTTCTGGCCCAATTTTTATCAGGTATGTTTTACTTTTTATGAAATTTTGTTTCTCATAATAGACACCTTCTTAATCATCATTTTGAATTTAAATCAAAATATCGTTCAGTATGTTTTGTTGATCTTTATCGTAATTATATTTTTGTAGATGATGCTAAATGTTTGTTTTTACATATATATGGCTGTGTTTCTATGTTTACATATATTTATAGAAGTCTATGAAATGTGTGCACACACACACATGCTTTAAATGTGGGTGAAATCATTGTATTGAAACAATTTAGAAATTTTGCCATTGATTTCAATCAATTACCTCTGTTTCTCTATAACAAATTCACTCATTTTTTCAGTTCATTAGGGATGCTGGAATTGAATGCCAATAGATTTTATTACAGTAGAGTCTTCAAGTTTGATTTACATCAGCAATACCTGTTGCTTTAGAACCAGCAGAATCCTTTGAATCCTCCTTTGAGTCTTCACTTTGAATGCAATATCCATTTGTTCTGTCCAGTAGTAATCATAAATATAACAGTAGCTATCGTAGGAATGGGCTTCTGATTACATCCTAAAGATTTAGGGAGAATTTCACTTGACCATTCTTTAGGGTGCTGCTTTTCTGTAGGAAAGTTTACAGATTATACAGTTACTTAAGTTTACTGTTGTATAACAGTTCAACAGTTTTTCTCCTTCTTCCCTTGAGAATGTAGTCTATGTCTTCACAAGCAAGTAATTTGGTGTAATAAGAGCAGAGCAGTAGATCAAAGATGTTACTGAGGCTCCTCTCATCTTCACTTCAGTTTGGAAAGTTTGGTTTGGATTTTATTGGTCCCCTGTGCTGAACATTGTCACTATACTTATGGTTGGAAGCTTTCTGAAGAAAAGCTGTCCCAAAGATGGGGGTTCTTTGCAGACCTCCCTAGGAAGTACAACGTTGTCATTCCACAGCGTTGCTCCAAGGCGTGACAGCATCTTAATTCCTACGTCAATGCCCTGACTACCAGTGTCACACATGGCAGAGCCTTGTTTCTGTTCCTGCATGTGCTGTTTAGGGTGACCAGATGTTTGGTGCCCCATCATATTCTAATTATGAGTTTGGCAATATCCACTACAAGGTACTAGGGGGTTATAGTGGACTTCTTTCTGTGGCTGCAGCAGCTGATCTGTGAGGATGTCTCAAGTGAACTGAAGCCGTTCCTTTTGAACCCTTTTTGCTTTAAGGAAAAAAACAAGCTGAAGAATTTCCTGGAATCTTTTCCTCTGTGATGGCTTCACCCACAGTTGACAGAAAGTCCTGGTCCAAAAGATGAGTTTGGAGTGCCAGGACCATCTTGTCCTTGGAACATGGAATACCTGGCAGTGGGTGCAATACTTGCAGACCCAAACGAGCACACTTATTCATTTCCTCTTGCCTCCAATAGTGTGTTCGTAGGTTGTGTAGGGAGTATAGACAGGGTCCACAGTTGCATCCACTTCTCTTCCCAAGGTGGTTAGGAATTGCTACAACTGCATCGTCGGGGCTTCCTGGAGAGGATTCAGGGTAAGTTTATGGACATCTCAGCAAACTTCTCTAGGAGGACTCATGATGTGGATCTCCTATAATTGGCCACGGACTCGATGAGGGAATACTGGCACCTTTTCCAGAAGGGCAGGCATATTAGCAGAGTTGAGGTTCCCCTCAGCATTGTGGGAGAACCTGTGTACTACCTGCCTCTCTGAAGCATGTGGCTGTATCCTGATCACAGAGTCCAAGCTTGGTTTAGCCGTACCTTTACATCTCACAGGACGAAAGGGCAATGTGTATTTTGTTGCCTGTTAGAGTTTAAGGAGTGTTTGGACAACGCTCTTAGTGATATGGTTTAGTTTTAGGTAGTCCTGTGAGGAACAGGGAGTTGGACTTAATGGTCCTTATGGGTCCCTTCCAACTCAAAGTATTCCATGATTCTATGACCTGACTGCAAGACTGTCGACCCCATGTTACCGATTTGATACCAGTGTTGATAATGCCTTCCAGTGATGCTAAAAAGCCTTTCTATCTTGACTGAAATAATGAGGACCAGTCTGTGTTGTTAGCCTCAGTGGATGGTGGGAGAACAGTAGACAATTTCGTGGCTGACATTGGATATAACTCTGGGCAGTTTGTAACATGGGATCTACTGGAGGGTTTTGTGAGCATGCTGGGTGGTTCAGGAGCGCTATGTGGTGTGTGCACATTTTGCAGACACTGAGTGAATGCGTGTCTGTGTCGCTTATGCCTAAATCTGGACCGTAATGCCCCCATCTGGGTTTGGAGTGAATTAGTAGAGGAGCTTCCAATTTCCTTCCTTCTGAAAGGAGTGTGGGTTTTATGCAACAGGAACTGCTCTGTGAACCAGCAGTCAGTAAAGATCAGGACTGTGCTTCAAAGCCTCACTCTAGCTCTGAACCAAAATGCTAATATAGACAGGGGAATTTTAATAGAAGAAGCCCTGACTCTGACTAGTAAATTTAAGCTAAATTAACATGTTAATAAAAATACAGGCAAGCTCTGACAGTTTTAAATGTTATTGATATTAGTAATACTAATACTAGTCAGATTTCTATCAATATGATACATCTAACTGATGTCTGAGTAATACGGATATTTGGCCGTAGAAATAGAAAGATAACCTTTCTAGTCCGCTTTCTTCTTGAGACCTGCCATCTGGACTGTTCACCCTTATTCGCAGGTGAACGCTTATACGCTTGGATGGGGTACTGCAGTTTAAGCAGGTTACCATGCATATGCTGAGTCTGTCTGTAGTGGATTCCATGTGCTCTCTTTGCCTGTGGAAATATAGACATTTTTACACAATCTTTCTTTCACTGAGGAGTATAGTAAGTCATTTTCTTTGCATTTGCTGCATACAGTCTGAAATAATACCTGGTTAGGTATTGCAATTTAGCTGATGTGCCAGAATGTCTTATGCTATAGTAATATCCGTGGCAGTCCAAGGAATAAGTGTAAAATAGCGTAGCTTCACTGGTTTCACTGTAGACAAGCTGATTTATTCTTGAGGAAGCTCTGTCTCCATTTTGACAGCTTATGGTCAATCAGCTCCATTTTGGTTGCCTCCATCCTCTCAAAAATGCGATGCAATTTCCTCACTCGCCTGGTGACACTTGCAGTTTCTCATTGTTTCTGAACTCTTTTCATCTGTTTTCGTGCTTTTTCTTCACAGACTCTGTTTTGGGGGGAGGCAGGAAGTTAGCTGCAAGCAGCTGGCAGAAGGGCAGGAAGAGGAGAGAGGGTGTATGTGGATTTTGTGAGAATGTGCGTCCAAGTTAGGTGAGAGCTCAGATGACTGCATATATGGTGGGAGAAGGCAGAGGACCCATCTGACAGGTGTCTAGCACCAGGTCTGTTTCCTAAACTGCTATTCATTTGATTCCAAACTCTGACCTCTTTTGGCACAAATCCATGTTTCTCACATAACCTCCAAAATGTACAAGACTTCCTCCCAGGGGTTTTCTCAGGCTGTCTGACCTTATTGAACAAAATTAAGAAAAGTCCGCCAAGAAGATTTTTAAGGAATATGAAGGTCGGTAGCTTCCCGATGAGTAATCTTCAGGAAAAGACTCTGCGTTAGTAGATGAGCGGAAAAAGCAATGTAATTGTGTAATTTTCTTTGTTGTGTTTTAAATCACATATCCATGTAGGCATCTGCCTGTTTCTGAATGCCTTATAATTCCATTCCATTAGTAGGACATCTACAAGGTGTCTAGCTGCAAATGAAACCAAAATGTACTACAGAACTCTGAAGACAAATTATATGATAACATTTCAGAGGTATAATATTTATACAATTCAGGATGCTTAAAAACACAGCGGTGTTGGTCTGTTTTGCTGTTGATTCATGAAAAACATAAGCAAAATAACGCCCACTAATGGTAGCTGACTAGAAATTAGATTGTGTAGTGTGGAGTGAATTTTAATCCAACTTCTAAAGGTTTATTTGTTTAAACCATGTATTATTAACACATATATGCAAAGCGTTCAAAAGATTTATAATGAACAGTATTTTATTATTGTAGCACCAGTTATCCAAACTTGTTAATACCTTTCATGTTGGGTTTCCATTTAGAATTGACTCTTTGGAAGTACAGTCTCTGAACAAAGTAATTAATTTCTTTTAGTGTACACTTTTCTTTTTACTAGGTAATTATTTGTGTAGGTTTCACCCCATATGAAAGCTGTACTATATATATAAATCACAATGATAACCTGCATGTAACAACACTAACTGTAGTTTAATTACTGCTTAATTAAACTTAAATTGTCAAGTATTCTGGTGATTAAGGATATATTTAATTCCATAATTAATGGTCTTCTAAGTGCTACTGCTTAACATCTGTGTTTGACTGACTTAAGGATATGTCTACGTTGCAGTCCAGTTGTTGATTACGGTATAGTTGCAGTAACATAGGTTCAAGCTGCCAAACACCTTCAGCGGGTCAAAAATAATCAGCACAGATTGTTCTTTTCTGCTGTGCCTCCTGCTCTCTGACCTATTTGTTTCGATGAAGCTGGGATATTTCTACAGGACCTAGTCTTATTTCTGTATTATAAAATCCCCTTAGGAGTCCTCCCCTGAGGGAGCATTGGCTTCCTCTTTTTATCATTGGTCACAGGAGAAATTGTTTGCTTTACTGAGCTATTGTCTCCTTGGTGCATCTTAAGCACGAGCATCAAGGAGTTTATCATGCCATTAGAAACAGCCTGCAAACAAAACAAGGCTTCACATAATTACTAAGATCTTCACTCTCCTTCTTACTTGAACAGCATTAGGATGTACACAGAAAAAGAGGATTAAATGCTTTGTAGATTTCTGTGGGTAGTGGTGAGCTTGGTTTTAGATTCTTGGGGAGCAGTGTCAGTACGTCGAGAGGCTCTAAAATTGATGCTTTGAGATAAAAGTCAGTCCTGAAAAGGCTGCTCCTCTGGTGAGGAGAGGGTGGGAGGGTTTTCCGGGGGTTGTTTTTATTTTCTTTAAAGTTCTGATTTTTTTCCTCATTTGGATCTTTTAGCAGGAGGAAAATCTGTTGATTTCAGGGTTGTTTTCTTGTTTTGTCTGTTGGGGGGGAGTATTTTTTTTTTTTCCCCTAGGTTAGTTAATGATTCTCAGACCAATTAGTAGTATTTTAAATATATTCTGTGTTTTTGAAGCGTTGCAGTTTCGGAACTTTACAATATGCGAAATGCCACTACTGGGTTGAGTCTGGTGAGTGGCTTGTGTTTCCAGCTCCTAATCCTGCAAGCAAGCAATTTGGCACAGCATTGTTGCAAGTTACACACTGTCCCCCTATCAGTTTTTATGTTTTGAATTATTTGCTTTGTACTTTGCTGGGAGTCAGGCATGGCAGCAGTGAGCTGAAACAAATCTTGATGAAATAAAACAACAAACACTGCAGTTTTAAAATCCAGAAATGGAATTGAAAGGATTAAAAATAGCTTCCAGTGGAGTAACACTACTTGCTATGCCACTGCACTTTCTTTAAACATAAATTCCTATGAAGCTGGAATGAGAAAATGGGATAAGAGCCTGGCAGTAATTCCTGATCTTTTTTAGTAAGGACACAAAGGAGTTACATGGTATCACTTCACACTGAGATGAGATTTACCCTTTACCATTCTGACACTTTCCCCTGTAAATTAGGAGTTTAGGGAATAAGAAGCGGTAGATCCAACCTACCTTTTCAAATCTGGACTTGAACTTTCATTTGTTTCATAACCTGCTTTGTACATGCTTTGCTTGGAGTTTGGCTCATGCAATGTACTCATGCAAAGTCATCAGCTAGGACAGAGAATTAAGCTTCTTGTGCAGTAAAGGTCAGGCTTACGTTCTTGTGTGTTGTGTGTGTTGCATTCAACTGCACGCATACGGTTCCTGAACTGCACTTTGAACTCAAAAGAAACTTTGAAATGCATATTGCCTTTTGAATCACAACCCTGTGTCAGGCATCTTAAATAGCTCTTCTTCATTGAGTTGGGTGATTTGGGAATAGTTATTTTGAGAAAGATGCACCAGGGCAGACCGCATACCTAAATTTAAAAACCCCAGCAGCCTAAAAATGGCCAAGAGTAAGCAGGCATGCACTTTTTGTCATATACACAAGGCACTGTTATTTTCTCCTGTCCCTTGTTCCTAAACCAAGAAAGCTTCTGGGCCTTCAGTAGAGAAAGGTAAGACAACAACTGGTTTAAAAACAAAAATAGAAGAATAAGATTTAGTAAGCCTTAATGTCAGGAGTTCAGTGTTGCTCACCTGAAAGAGGTTTCTTTGGAGTCTCAGTTTGGCAGCAACCACCAAAATGTTGTTTAATGTGCTTGAGTGCACATGTGAGTGCTGAATGGTGGTTGTGTAGGAGTGAGAGGTGGGGAGGGAAACGGCATAAAACAAATTCCCAGCCAGGGAGGCCTAACCACACTTTAGGCAGCCCAAGTCAATAAGCTGTGAGGGGTTTCTGCGGGGCCTGGGAAGGACCAGGTCAGGAACCTCCCTTCATGTGGCTTTGACGAGGCAGCAGCCGCTGTGATTGTGCCCTGGTGATAAAGCGGGTAGTCCTAGGACAAGTGAGAAGGGCGAGAAGAGCTCAACCCACAGGGGTACAAGACATTGCCAGTTTTCTGGAGAGAGACTGTTCCCAACGCCCTGAAAAATATAGTCTAAGAAGGGCACTCTGTGTGGTAAAGCATGGCAGGCGGAGAGGAGAGCGCAGTGCATGCTGCGGGCAGCGTGTGGTACATCGCTGCCCACTTGCTGAGGGTGCAGGGCAGCAGGACTGCAGCCTGACATTAAGTAGCTCTCTTAATACTCCTTACTCTTTCTTGGTTTTGCAAAGTGCTATTTTTAAGTCATGTGAAGTAGAGTGTGTTTATATTAGGTAGAATCCACCTTTTGACTAAAAGCGTTGTAATTTTGCAACAACAAAGGCAGGAATTTACGGAGTGAGGTTGTATGGCAACAAAACCTGTTTGTTTCTATTGTTCTTTGGAACAGACAAGTTATCTCGAGTCGCACATTTTCAGCAGTAAGCATTTATGCTGGTGAGCAGACCCCCTTTCTTTGTGCGTATGTAGAAAGGGGAAGTGGCAGGAATGAAAAGCTAATTTTGCTCTTCACTGAAGCAGGGAGGATCAGGGACAGTGCAGTGCTAAACTGCTTCCCTGGTTCCTGTTTGGCAGGCCTGCGAGGGGGAGAATGGTGTAAAACAGCTTTCAGGGCAACGTTCAGCAGAGTTTTTCCTAAGCAAATGAATTCAGTGTTTTAACTGGTTGTTTCCGGACTGATAAGGTGGCGGAATAATAGGTGAAAAATCCAAGGGCTGCCCAGTCTGACGTTGCTGGAGTGCTGTCTCTATTTTGACTGGGGTCTTTTATCTTGCTTGCAGGTGTTGCGTCAGCCGAGAGGAAGGACAAAGTTTGGAGGCGGGAGTAAAAACATTAACTTTTACAAGACAAGCAACTTTTCAAATGTGAAATGATGGGAAAAACTGGATGTGAAATAAGTTTCTAGGTTTCATTTCTAGTGAAATTACTAGCAAAACTGATCCAGATTTGTGAATAGTATTGACATCCCTAATATAAGCTTTTTAATGAATAAATGAGCTACCAGAGTGTTTCTAGGTCCATTCCTGAGCGCCCTCTTACAGTGTGCAGCACACTTACTGGGACTTTCAGAAACGAGTCATGCATAGAATCAAATTCTTTTTTTTAGTGTAGAAAGGGAAAATGCTTAGTTAAGCAGATATTTTAGTCCATAATCTTCATTTATTAATTTAAATAAAACAAAATACTAGATTTGGATGCAGCAGTTGATAGTATTTCACAGCCTGTGAACAGAACGGAATTATATTACTGTACTTGGAATACGTGTCATGTTCTTTTATATGAAGTCAAAGGCACATCAACGATATCTCTTTGACGATGGTACATCACTACTGGCTGTAGTGTCAATACAATACTACAGATTGCATGTTTTATGTCAGAAGAGACCAAAACTTATGATCATTAAAGTTGATATCAGCTTGGCTATTGCTTTTAATGAAAGCATGATTAAACTGTCAATATTTCAATTTGTATTACTTTTCTTTGGAATATGCTCTCTTTAATGGCAGTAGTTGTAATTTAATAGTATGTCCAGCTGGCAGTTTCTTGATACATTGCCTGGCTTATTTGTGGTAATGACATTTTTGGTATGTTGTCTAGAGATACGGCAGGATATTTTAGATCACTCATTGAGTCTTTGTTGTCATAAACAGGTCCAATTGAGTTATTTCAAGCTGTAGTTTCTGCCTGTGAACTAAAGGAACGGCTCTGTGTTTAGAATCTACAAGCCTTTTTTGTCTGCGAGTATATTGTAATAATGAAGTACTTAAAACCTCTCGGAGAGCCTGTAGCTAAGCTCCCCAGTTATGAATTATAGACATTATTTTGAGATCTACTTAGGTATTGCATATGTTTTCTTTTCTAGAGCTCAGGTATTTGGTTTTGCTGGAAGTCAGGTAATTCTTTGGAAAAGGCACTTTTACGCAACATTTTTTTTAAATAGTTAAATCCCCATTATCTGGCAGTAATATTTTTAGCAGAAAACTTCTGACTGGTTTGGCTGGCTGCTTCAGAGGTGTGCATGCGCCAGTTCCTCCCAGGGCTTTCTAAAATTTAGCATATCTAGAAGCGAAGAACCTGAAAAAACCTCCCTCATGCTCTGCATGGATCAGGTAGACCTTTCAGATGGCTTTGTGCAGATCTTCTCCTTACACTGAATGCTCCAAAAGAGAGGGAGGATTTTTTTTTTTTTTTTAAAAAGTTATATTTCAATAAAATTAGAAAGTTAACTGGTTTTTTTTTTTCTTCTTAACAGAGAAGACTCAAAGCCGCTAGGGAATACAGGAGAGAAAACCATAATTGTCCCCAGCCTGCTCTGTTTTTACAGGCAGGTGTTTGCCTCCACACTTAGATTCAGTTAACTTAATGACTTTCTTAGTGGCAGCATATTTCCCTAGGAAACATTTCCACTATTTCTGAGACCTGGCTGTTTGCTCCCTGTTCTTCACTGCCGTATTGTAACATCCCTGCATTAACTGCAGGTTCCTGGGGCTGTGGCATGGTTCTGATGCCCTACAGCCTTTCAGATCTTCTCTGTTTCGAATAGTCTTGGTAGCTCTTCAGGAAATGGAGCAGTTTCCTCCTTCTTCCAAGGGCACCAGCATAACCCTTTTTTTCAGAGAGCCTAACACAAACAGAGAACATAAAACTGTTTGTCATATTTGTTAATAGAGTGAAATGATTGTTCTGTTTTCAAAGTTCAGTGAATGAAAACAGGAGCTGCATTCTGGGTCTTGCACTGGAGTCAAAAGTTAGGGTTACTTTGTGCATGTCACCTATCTCACTGTATTTCCATTTCAACGCTGCGAAGATGAGGGTAAGAATGATCATGGTTGGAAAAGCTCTTTCAGGTCCTTGAATGCAAGTTATTCTTTTAGAGCTTCTGCTTTTTCCTTCTTTAAGAACTTCTGCTTCCCAAGATAGTTCCTAAGACCGGTTTCACCAGGAGATTTTCTTCTTTGTAGGAAAGAGATGCTTTCAAATTTTGAATGGTCTTGCTCTGGATGCTCTACTGAATGCTGGGAGCCAAATCCATACCCTGTCCACTCTGTTGCTGTGGGTCAGCAATATTAACTTTAAGCACCATCAGATGCCATTGGGCATTTAGAAGGCCATGGGCTGGGGCTTGTGACTGAGCAATTCTTTTCTTGCAGAATTTATTTCTGAAAAATTTGTTTGGTGGCTTTTGGACTTTTCTCATTTCTGTCTTGTGTTTCCTTGTTGCTGCCTGGTTCACCTGGGGGCAACACTGGCACTGTAGGTTGAAATTTTTGTGTGAACAGGAGACAGAACTAGAATGAAAAGTAGGTTTTTTCCTTGTCAGCTGTATGAAGTTAAAACTATATTTACAGCAATTTTACTCCAGTGAGTTTGAAAGAGAGAAATGGACAGAGTTTAGGAGGATGGTATCTGGGACAGAAGGATCAGTGTCCACAGATGGAGCAATGAGAAAGATGGGAGAAGGCAGAGGCAAGAAATGGTGAAGAATTTGCTCACCTAAAGGTTTGTTTTAAAATCAGAATCAGTGCTCCGCCAGTGTTTATTCAGCACCAAGAAACTGTGATATAGTATTATGGGGCTGTATGTTATCCTTGTGACATGTTTGCATTCTGTATCATTCTCTTTCTGCTGAAAAAATTGCAGTAAAGGATGTGGTATGTAGTGTCCTTCTGCATCTGTTCCAAGGTCAAGTACAGCATATGTGTGAAAAATAGTTTCTAAACTTTGTCTTCCTCAGTGTACTTCTGAGACGAGTTACAAGAGGCAATTAGAGTTAACTTTCCAAGCAAAAGGGAAGCAATAAATAAAAAAAAATCACAACCTGGATTTGAGCATGAACTTCTTGAGCATTGGTTTGGAAATGTACCTGCTAATCTTACTAGCATATTTTCTTCTATTCCACATAAACATTCTTGGGATGTTCAAAGCTAAGGCTGCCAAAGTTTGGAGAGGTTTACTTTTGAGTGTACTTAATTCAAATGACAAGAACGGTCCATTTATTTTGTGACCTATTTATAGCCATTAAACAAACCGTGGCAAATGGATCTGCTTTACTTAATGCACTACATTTGGTGGAAGATTAAGAGCATGGAAAATACACTCATAAAAATAGGTATGTTTGTGTCTGATACTGTGCAAATCTCTGTATACTGCAGAATTGTCATTTTTTAAATAAAAGTAGGAGTTTATTCAGCAAGACAAAGAATTGAAAATAAAATTATTATTAGGTGACTACTTTGGCAGACCAAATATTGGGGGATTTGGTTATTTCTCATTGTGAGCTGTAAATGATCACATTTGTAAATCTCAAAAAATACAATAAACGTGAAAAAATGTGATTTATGTTCTCGTTCATTTTAATGATAAGAACAACACATTTTGAGGTTTTTTTTACTGTATTTTGTTTTCAAGGTGTTCTCAACATGTTAAAAGAGTTGATGTATCTTTCCATAACACAGTATTTTTATATTCCTTGTGTTACAAAGCTGCTAACTGAAATTCTCCTTCTGCTTCTCAGGTTGTTTTTGAAGTGGTCACTTCAGGTCACCCAGGATATGTGGCTATCGATGAAGTGAAAGTTTTAGGACATCCATGTAGTAAGTACCTATCCACTGTTTTAAAGCCAGCCCTCTAAAATGAATGTGCCACTATGCTTCAATAAATGTGGAGCAAAAGATATGGAAAATTTCAGAAAACAATGTCACTGCTATAAATATAGGCTGAGTATGTACGAAGTGTTGCTAGCATTTGAGCACTAGCACCTTATTGGCTTTAAAGACGTCTCTTACATGCACCTTGTGTACAGCAGTTGGCGTAAGCCTAGCTTGGCGGATCCTAACTGGGCCCTCTAATGACTCCTTCAGAACAAAAGTCATTCAAGATTTGTTGACCAGTTTTCTATCGCCATCAAAAATTCAGTGCAGCCACAAGCTGAGGCATTGAGAGCTGATTGAGAGCTGATGAACAACGCGAGAGCTGATGAACAACGCAAGAGCTGAAGATATATGATTATTTTTTCCAAGGTTTAGAAGGAAGAAAACTCAGCTGGCTGAGGCTTTGCTAAGCAAGGTTACTTAGGATACTTCCCCTTTGGGTTCATGGCTCAATTTCTGCACTGTTATACTTGCTTATGTTTCAGATGTTTCCTTATCCCGTTATTAAGGATACATAATAAATTATTTTAATTTTTAAATTGTTGTCAAAACAAAACCTTGCACATTAAAGCTTTAATATAGTAATCCAGATGTAATTGAACAGACTACTTAAATAAACTTTTATTTCACATATTTGCTATTTGTTAAATAAGGTGTATTAAGATTATATATGGAATTGTAGGTTGTAATCTTATTGACCAAATGACTGAGTGGGGAAAAAGACACCAACTTCTGTATAATTGTTCACCTTCCTCACCATATTGTACTTGTATGATTCTTTGTGGCTCGTAAGTGAGAGCTGTGATTTAAAATAAAAAGTGGTTTATCGGTTAGTACCAGAGCACCTCACAAAAATGGTTTTAGTGTTAGTGGCAAGAAGACACAGACATTTCTTCAAATACAGAGACAGTTATGCAGAATCAGCAGCTGTTATTTCTGAATCACTTAGTTGTAATAAACACAGCAGGCTCTCATGTTGTTAGGCAGTATTTGTGCTTCTGCATTTTGAATTTATATCTTTGGTTCAGGTAGGGTAAGTCTAAAGCAGCATTTTATCAGCTTAATAATTTTTCTTACACAGATTTTGAGAGGTTTGATCTGTGCATTTGTACCAATCAATTCTCAAAACCTGCAAGTAGCTGTTGTTAACGTGGAGACTAAGTTATACCCCATAGCGCGTAGAGTTCTAACGTGACAGTGTTGAAATGCAAAAGCTTTAATGAAAAGTTCTTTGATGAAGTAATTAAAATGTTAGAAATTAAGACATCAAACCAGTTACATTGTGTACAAGAAAATTGAAAAAGTGTGAAAATTGGCATAGAACTACCGTGTGTCTGAAACTTTTCAAGACTCATAATGCTATTCTTTCTGTTTATTGCCAGAAAAAATACTTTTGGAATGATTAACTCTTTAAACAAAAATCGAAATGCGAAAAATACTTGCTAGGCAGTTGTCTGGGTAGTACGAACAAAGACCAAGCAGAAAGCAAGTTGTAAGCACGTTGTAAGCAAGTTGAAAGCAAGTTGTAAGAACTGAAAGGGATGGCTCGTGGTGGGTGGGTGGTTGGGGTTTTTCTTGTGTGTGTGTGTTTTTGTTTTTAAAACCTAACACCCCTCTCCACTTAGGCCATAACTGGTAATTCAGAAAGGCTAGTTTTCCAGAGTTTAGGAAGACTGAGAAAAAAAACAAGTGGGGTAAAAGCAGATGTTAAAAAAAAAAGTGACTGAGAAATGGGGAACTTACTAAAGAATTTTACTGCATTAATAGTTTGGTAGGCAAAGAAGAGGATGGCTTTGGCCTAAATTCTGTCTGTCCTAATTGAGAAGTGTTTAAGAAAAAAAACCAGTATGTCTAATAAATTTGCCGTAACGACAGTTATCATGAAAAGATTTCATTCCATAGTTAGATATTAATTTGGGCTATTTTATTACATCTCCTCCTTTTTATACTGCCTTGCACTGGATATTAGACAACTTTTTCTTGAATTCTGGTAGCTGATTATTTATAAATTCCTTAAAACTGCAATTTCTCCCAGTGATAAGGTCTTTTAAGAAGATGTCATCAACACTTTAAACGGTTGTGATGCTCTGCTAGAATGCGTATGTTTGTTTTGCAAGTTTATTGCTAGTGCTAACATTTCCATGTCTGAAAGCAATGCTCAGAGCCTGGCTTATCTGCCAGTATAGACAGTGCAAAAAGTCCCCTTGCCTGCAGTAGGATTTGAATGGTTGGGGAATACTGCCTCTTCAAGGATAGGTTTCTGTATCAAATTTCTGTTTTTCTGTGTCACATGGTTGACTCTTTCCAGTAAACAAAAATACTCATGCTATCTTTCCTCTGTCAGTGGACATAGTTCTTGTTTGAATATCTATTTCATTAGTTAGGTTATTTGCAGCTGTATTGCTTTAATTTTTACTGGGAGTGTTTTCTCTTTCTAAATGAAAAATAAGTATTAGTATGGAGAATGCATTGTGTTTTGTTTTTTTCTGAAGTGTTGTTGAAAAGAATTGTATTTAAAGAATACAGCTGTATTTGGTGAGAAGTGTTATGTTAGTATTTTAGCTGTTTGGTGTGCTACATTTCTAAAGCATCTCCTCTATAGATGCTGTATCTGGTTAAAAAGAAAAACCTGTTTCCCTGACAACATCACTCAACTTCTTACTGTTTTGTCTAGTTGGTAGTGTAAGTATCTAATAGGTTTTTGTTCAAAACATAATTAGTTTCCAATATGATCTTTATTAATAGAGTGTTACTGCAAGAGGGATGCTGAGCTAAGATAATTTACACAGTAGGAACAATTAAATAGCACCCTTCACTTCTGCTCTTTCCCAGATACGGACGTAAACCAACCTAAAATCTAATGTGAAGTCAGTGATTTGAACCTGTTAAAGCAGGGCTATTTATTTTGCTCAGTGTATTATTCATAGCCAGTACTTCCATGTTGCATAACTTCAATACTTTGTCTTCTTCCAACAGCAAAAACTCCCCATTTCTTGCGTCTTCAGAGCGTGGAAGTCAATGCAGGACAATTTGCTACTTTTCAATGCACTGCCAACGGTGGAACAGAGTCAGGTGACAGACTCTGGTTACAGGTAATTTCCTTCTTTTCTAATGCACTGAGATTTGGGGGGAGGGGAGTTCATCACTCTGAAAGGAATATAAAACATGAAAAATGATAGGGCTGTCTGTTCATCAATATTAGATTTTATAGCGCCTTTGAACTGCTGCATAGTAGGTGTTCTGTTCTAGAAAATTGTACTAGAAGATTTTGCTCCCTTGTTTCAAAATTATTAAATCTACTAAAAATAAAGGTACTGTTTTTGTTACATGTGGCGATCATGAGTAAAGGCTAAATCCCCAAGGAAGAGCACATGACTTCTCCTAATGTCTATGCTGGCTAACTGCAACATTATGCACAATGATTTTTTTGGCTTACCTCTATATTTAGTATTTTCAGCTAAAACTGCATTCTTACTTTTTAAGTCTGGAGAAGACCAGTATGACAGTCAAATCTGACCTTCCGTATTATAGAGCCAAAGAATCTTACCAATATTCATTGAGTCCATAATTTTTTAGTTACTGAGTAATGTAGCTTCTAGATAGGTGTCAGATCTTGATTTAAAAACTGTCTCCAATTCCTTTTCTTTCAGTAAAGACAGTCTCCCCTTATCCATATGTGTAACCTTGTAGCAAAAACATGCATCTTTCTTGATCTCTTTTAGTAATGGGGTACAAGTTTAACTGCTGTCTTGCTGCCATCATTTCAGAGTTATCTGTTCTCTAAAGAAAACAATAGTCTGTATTTGGATGTAGCATTAGAGATATACCAACTTCCAGATGCCTATGCTTTCCATACGTGAAAAACAACATGCTAGAACTGGGACATTGTCTGTGAGAAGGAAGTAAGGATGCTAAAAACAATGCCTAAGGAGATCAGTCAGATGAAACTGCAGTATGCAGAGAAGGAGGGATAGGAGAAATTAAAGCAATGGTAACAGGTGGGACTGAGAGATTAAATTCTCTATTTTTGTTGTTTAAAAAATTTCAGGCTTTTACTATAGTTTTCCTTTCACATTGCACTTGGTGCAAAATTTCATCAAGCATTTCGGAAATGATTCATTTTTGTGTGACATGTTAAAGAGCTGAGTCGTTATAAGAAAACTAGCATACAAACAAGTAAGTAAAACCACGTGAAAAGCAAAGACCCATATTTATCTGTATATGAATGATGAACTGTTATACCTATCCTGAAAAAGAAAGAAAGAAAGAGCCTGATCAAATACAGTGGAAGGCAATGGAAATCTCCTTTGTTTTTATTTGGGTTTGCATGGGTATTTTCAACCTCTGTGCTGATATAAGGCTGATATTTCTCTAACTCTCCAGCCCTTTAAAGCCAGTATTACAGTGTTGAATTGGTAGAATTAGACTCCTATCTTTCCTAAGCCACTGAGATTTTTTGAAAGAATGATTTTTCCAGTCATGAAAAGAGTTTAGCATGTATGGGAAAATAATGGGTTGTTATTTCATCAATGATAACCTTTCTAGAACCTTTGAACTTTTGTAAAATTGAAGGTAGAATTCAATATAGGGAAATCCTGATTCCATTCAGTTTTTCCATAGATTTCAGGACAGTATAATTTCAGCTTTAACTTTTTTGCACGGAATTTAGGACACACATAAATTCTTTGCAAGGCTAGAATGCAATTTCTTTATCTCAGAAATTAAATGTCCTTCTAGATTTTATGTAATATAAAATCATTCTTCTTAACAGTAGTAGCTATTCCAGAATATCTTTGCTGAGCTTAGTTAAGTGATTCCTTGTTTGTACATGATTATGAGATTTTTTTTTTACTCTATATGAAGAATAAGAAAGTAGTGACAGGTTGACTTGTTGAGGAATTTCATCTTCCTGCAGGGCCACTGTTTATTTATCCTGCCCATATAACTACAGGTCCCTCTGGTAATCAGTCCAAGGTTGTGCAAATTCCAGGTGTGCCTTTGTGTAAGAATATTTTAAAAGTTGACAGGATCTCCTGGATAGCTTGGATTCATTTTTGTACTTGTTTGCCAGTTTCCACAGATGTCTGCTGCAACTTACAGTAAGACTGATCAGACAGCTCCACGTGTGGGATGCTGCAAATCAAGGCTATGAGATACCGTTTCCAACAGCATTAGCTGTATTTTAGTGTACTAGGTCACTATTGTATAACAGATCCCCAGACCTTGCAGTTCTCCATCAATTAACTGAGACCATCTGGTTTCGTGGTGTGATATTGAGGAATTTTGTATACGCCTACTTATAACATCTCATGACACTGCCACAGAACCATGAGTACAATGCAGCTATCTGTAATAGCCATCAGAAAACATGGTATCTTCTATGTCATATGACTGGTTAAACAGACATGAAAGATCCTTTCATTCCTGGTAACAGTAGAACTGATATTCAACTACAAAACATCTTAATAAAAGACATTCTTTTGTACGCTAGAGCCAGAATAAAATGAGCACCATCCTCTGGAGACATCTACACTAGCACTCGGGTAATAGGGATTCAGGTTTTAGTGGCGCTACAAGCAGGTCGTGCAATCTCTCTGATATGCCTAGTTTGTCCACCGGTAGTATTAAGCCCTTTCTACCATCCTTTTGATGGTTTGTTTCCTTAAATTTATAAAACCTTAAGGGCAACCCATAGTAAATAAATAAATAAACACAGTAGTGTGTTTTTATCAGGGGCTTCTCCGCATTTCTGCCACCTAAGTCATATCAGGAGGCCTAATCTGTTTGGATTTGGCAATTCCAAAATATCGTGAGATAATTTGCTCCCAAATGATTTCCACTACCTGTCATTTTTTTTCGGATTCACATTGTTAGTCTGAAGTACAGGTGAATTGCCAGGGTGAAGTCACAAACCCACTGAATTCAGTGATGTTTCTGACTGTTTCCAGTGGTGGCAGGATTTTACTCCTGTACTTCTCTCTCTTTTATATAGCACCCCTCAGCTTGTATGCAGCAGAAGAGTTCAAGTATAGTAGTACACATTTCTCTGGTGAACAAATACTTTTTACAGTCTGTTGGACTGTGAGGGATATATGTTCCTTAAAACAAATGAATAATTGTGACTTAGTTGGTTATTTTAGTCTCCTTGTCTTTGCTGAGTAGTTGTTGCAAACAGCATAGATATTCTTAGTTTAGTAATGCCCAGGCCTTGAAGCAGTCCTATGTGAAATCCATAGATCACATTTTATTTCCCTCCTTTTTTTTTTTTTTTTTTTCTTTTCAAGCCTATCCCACTCTTATTCTGTATGGAATATGAAGTCTGTTAATTTATGGAGTATTATGGAAGTTTCTGCAATTGAAAGGGTGATGGGGGAACCACAATTCACAGGTTAGCTGCCCAAATTAGACCACTGAGCCGTGAAATTTGTTTCATGATGCTGTGATCAGTATTTACTCTTTCGGGAAAGGGAAGACAGAAAGCTGTTTACCTATTCCATAGTGCAGTACTTTGCAAGAAAAACATTTTTCCTGATCCTGCTAGGCAGCCACTCACCCTAGTGCATGAGCCATGATTGCAGGCTTGTCAGATAATTTCACAACAAATTGTGGGTATTTTCAGTGATATAATTTCAAGTTAAAGTCAAACAAAAGGACTCAAGAATACAACGCAGCATCATAGAAGTTTGGTTTTGTTGTTGTAACTAGTGTCCAATTAACAAGGTCATTGGCTAGATTGTATGTTTATGAATTCATGTCCTCGTTAGCTTATGTTCTAAACATAAACATACCTTAAAAATAAATCTGATGACACTAATGAAGGAATGTCTATATTTAACAGATGTGTCCCATCTGCTCACATTTTCTTTATCACATCTGTGGACAACACAGGTTATTGTCAGTATGATGGGATGACTCTTTCTATTCCTTTGAATGACTGAGCAAAAATGCCATTCCTGTGCTCTTTCCTGTGCTCCCAGTGTCAGGGCTGTAGCAATTGCTGTAATTTTTTTTTTTAAACAAATTCCTCTTTGAAACTACAAGCTCCAGAAGTTGACACCAACAATAAGATAAAGCACTAGGCACTCAAGGAGCTGGGAATCCCAAGGAATGGAAATACACTTCAGAAAAAAAAATACATTTGTAGGTGCGAGCCAAAGTTAGAATTTGGTAAAAAATTAACATGTGGAACACAGAACAGTTGATGGTCAAGTGAAAGCAGCTGAGACAATTTTTCAGAGAAAAGCTTGTGCTAGTATTAGTATTTAGTAAATTGGCACAAGAAACACAAATCTGTATTATAGGAGAAAGAGGGTAGAATTCTTTTTTGGAAGTAACCTTCTGTTATTGCAGCCTCGAACATTGAAAAAGCAAACATTTTGCTTTCCACCAACATCTTTGAGCCAGGAATCTAAACTGTAGCTTGTAATTTAGAATGAAGTTTAGAAAAATAAGGATTTACTTAAAAACATGTAAATTTCTTCCACTGCGAGCCCAAGATATACACATACATAGATTTTCTTCTCTGCAAGTGTATGAAGTTTGAACTGTCATGTATTGAATATTTACATATAGAAAATATTATATTTAATAGTAACTAAAATTAAAATTATTATCAAGTGAAAACTGCTTAAATATTAAAATAAATGTTTCCAAGGCAATACTTGGGAAAAGTTGTGCCTCTGCCGCCTTAAAAGTTTGAGCCACTTGAGCCTACCTTTTTTAAGCTACATACTAACATCATCTTTTTTCTACAGAATCCCCATCTTCTTCAGTATAGTGGACATATTCAGTGGACATAGCTCCTTAATATGTGGGTTCCTTCACACAAGTATAATTAGGGCTTCACTTTGCTTACTAAATACTATACAAATCAGTTCTGAAAACAGGTTTATTCATTTTCTAGTGGAATCTTTTCTACTAATCTTAGTGCTTCACAATATTAAGTTGTTTCTGTGAGATGGATTGATATAATCTCCATTTTATAGTTGAGGAACATAGACACTGAGAAACAAAAGCAAAACGTATCCCTTACTTTTGGAAACAGTCTCTGAGACATCTGGACCTGTTTCTCTATATGTAAGGCACCGAGCGCTTTCCATGTTCAGTGTCCGCTGATGTTAGTTGCAATAGCGAGTGGACAGTCCTTCAGGGAATTGACCTCAAAGACCAAAATTAGTCATCTAGAATATCAGTATAGAGTTAGAAGAGTCACTTAAACTGAAAAAAGTTTGTGACGTGACGTAAGGTCTTTGTGGCAGAGGCACGTCTTTTAAATCATGGAATCACACAGATTCTGCAATTGGCTTGTTTGTTCCTTAGCATCTCAGGCCTGGCTCCATCTCTTCATTTTCCCACCCCCATCTGCTGCTGCTTCTTCTAATTTGCAGCGGGTTCAGTCAGTTCCCTCTGTGTGCTACTTGTTCTTAGAACGATCTAGAGCGTGACTTCAGGGAAATTGCTGTTCAGATGATACCCAGGTATCATGAAATTCCATTTTAATATCAAATCCAATCTTTTAATATTAATTTCTAAAGATTTGTTGTAGCATCACTAGACATATCAGACCAGTTATCCTCAGGCCACTCAGCCCCCTGACCTGGAAAACCGGGACGGCGAGCAGGATGAACCCCCCATAATCCAAGAGGAAGCAGTTAACGACCTGCTACGCCACCTGGACGCTCACAAGTCTATGGGGCCGGATG
>NW_009190615.1:0-21448 GCF_000690835.1 Fulmarus glacialis
TAAAAAATTAAAATAGAATAAAAAATTAAAATAAAATAAAATTTTGTAGACTCTCTTCTTTTCTCACTCAGTAGTTCCTTCACCAGGGAATTCTCTGCCTGGGAAGCTTACAAAAAGTCTACTGCATATTTTTTTCCATACCTCAGCAAAACTCCTAATTACTGTGATATCTACCAAATCTCCTGCTTCCTTCATGAATCTGATAAGAGCTAATGTATATACCTAATTCACTTCATAAGACTTCTTTCTTTATCTGAAATTCATTTTTATAAAAAGGCAAATCAGCAGTCTTTTTCAAAATTGGAATTTCATATATTTAGCCAAGAAAATAGCAACTATGGGCAGTTCACAAAGTAGCAACACTTTCAGTTGACACAAAATATTAATCAGACTGCCACATTATATTGACAGGTCATGAGTTTTGGGGGAGACAGTGTTGGAAAATTTCAATAACTAAGTAATTTGACAAATTTCACTTCTTTAGTTTAGAAGCTAATTGTGAGCAGGCCACAAGTGAACACGTCAAGTGTTGCCATTGTCTGATTTTTCGATGGCCCTGATCTTTATAGTACCAGTTTTTCTTGAAAGACAGACTTATCTTTGTACATCCAAAATGTGCTTTCCATGAACATTCTCTTTATTTAAAATCTGTCCAAATCTGGTTTCACCTAAAAATCCAAACTAGGAAGTCACAGAAAACTTTCTGCCGTGTTATGTAGTCTTGCTGTATCCTGAAGGCAATATGCAGCAATGCATGAAAAGATCATTTTCAAGCACTGTAAATGCACTGAACCCTAACCAAGGCTTGGCTTTTGTATACTGATTCAGATGGTTCCTGTAAAGCAAAAATGTCTTTTTTTTTTTTTTTCACTTTGGATTTATTTTAAGGTCCTAACTCAGGAAATAACTTAATTTTATGGCCAGGGACCCTTTCCTGTATAACAATGAAATCTTAAATGAGAGCTAAGTTCCTCTTCACTGAAAGAGCTTCAGTTTATCATGACATTAGGAAGACGTTTATGAGAGCTCTGAGCTGCTTTGGGGTCCTGTTTCCCATGCCTAGAGGCGACTGTGCCATGCTGGACCACAGTGTATGCTCCTGCCTCCCCACACAGCCACCCCAGGACAGGGTGGATGCACCAGCTGCTTCTGCAAGTGCCAGGGCTCTCAGGCAAAGCCAGATTCCATCGCTATCACAGAGATGCTCTAGACCTGGGGTGGGGGGAACACCTCCAACTGCTTAAGCAAAATGTTTTGGAACAATCATTTAGAGAAGCAATTAAAGGAAAGGAGGCAGGAAGATCAGCAAGTTTCTGTACAATACACTCCCTTGAATGAATAATTTCCTCCAGCAATCTAGCTATGCCTTTAAATATGGTTCCAAAATATGCGTATGTGAACGTGTGTATAGCTATCACTGAAATGAAGAGACTACGGGGGGATGACTAATACAAAGGGCTAAAATAAATCTTGCTGTAAGTCCAAAATGTTCCTATACAAACCTTGTATCAACAGTGGCAACCAGCAGCAGCATAAATTGCTGCTGGAAAAAAATTTTCCTACAAGTACTATCAGCAAATATTTGTATTTTCACATGCTGAGACTGTGTATATATGTTTTCAGAGCCAAGACCTGAAACTTCAAAAGACAAACTAAACAATTTTAAACTGGCTGCCAACAAACAAGAGGTTTTCTACAAACGATAACGATAAACAGGTTTGCCTCTGTATGTGGAGCATGTAATAGTGAGCCTGACAATCTCAACATATGCTTCGAGGAGTACTCATGCACTTCAGAGAGCTTTGACAGTCCTCCTTTGCTTATGGTTTTAAACATCAGCAGTGCAGTCACCAAAGCATCTTATTCTTATGCTGGAGGATAGCAACCTACAGATAATAAGCAGAAATTACATTTAAAGTTTTAAAATTGCAAAGATTTCTTTTTCATTATACAAGTGAAGAAAAACCTGAAGCAGCCTGGGACCTTTCACGGAACAAGACAGCAAGCTTTAACTCTTCCCCTTAACGTCTTCCTGCTCCTTACAGATGTTACTGTGCAAATGCCAGGAAGAAAAATGACATGAGTGCTACACAAAACTGGCCTTAAAAATGTAACCTGTCATCAGCCAGGAAAGACTTGTGGCTCTGGGACTAACTCCATTTTACTTTTTCTGTTTCCACATTCACAGGAAGAGAATAATGTTTATTTCAATGGTTTTCCTTATTGAACATGACAAGCTTTTCTACAGTCCCATGCTCAGGCAGCCATTAACTTAAAAGGCAATTTGGAAGAGGAATTCTCTTCAACTCCTCCATGCCGTTAATTCATTTCTAATTCAGCTTTTCTTTATTTTTTAACTCTTACTGATACCCAGCTTTCATAAAGGCAAAATCCAGGCCTCACCTGCTCAGACAGAAGGAAGGAGAAGTGTGAAGTGAATATGCCAAGTATAACAGGACAACTGGAGGACTTCTGTTTGTCCTTCCAACAGAAGGACTTTTTATTTTGCTCCCTAACCAAAAAGTGATGGGAACACTGGACCAGGAACTAGGGGCTTGAGCTAACTGGCACACTCAAGGTTAATGGGAGCAGGATTCACAAGACTGAGGTTTAACTCATTTTTCGCTCTCTGGAGATAATTCTAAGTCTAAGCTTAGACACCTAGGGAAACGCAGGGAGACTAGATGGCTTTTGTATTGTCAGTGGAGACCAGCAAGTGCTTCTCCAGAGTTGTTTCTATGCTCCTCTCTCTCCATTAGTTACTAGAGTAAGAGAACATAGTAATTTTAAAATATTCTATTACTAGCAATTACTAAAACAGTAATTACTACACTTAGATATCAAGTTACATGCAGGGAGGGAGTTTCTCCTCAGAAAATTGAAGACAGTATTTCTTTCCTTCTCCCTCCTTCCTCCGAATTCTCCTTTATTTCATTGCATAGACTGCAAACTCTTTGAAGAGACTGTCTTGCAACATGTGCATCTCACTTTCCAACAAGATTCTTATCTCAGAAATGATAACAACACAGTTCTTTATATCCTCAGTATTGATTCACCTAAACAGGCTCTTAGAACAAAAATCAATGCTTGTTGGCCTGCACGATGCATGCAATAGAAGAAGGAATAGTTCCTTCCAAAAACCTACAAGCGCATACGGCACTTGCTCTGGGTTAACACTGTGCATCTTTGATTCTGGTGACAGTTGTCTGACTGGAGTCTAAACAACTTGGCAGCCCTGCAGAGCTTGGTCCCTCCAGAGGAGGGTGAGGGTCATCTGCTTACACTGCAGTTGGCTTCCAGTTCAAACAGACAAACTCGGCTGCCAACTGTTAGTCCCTTGTTCCTCATAATTGTGTTTACCTTCGCTGGAAATAAAACAAATAGGAAGGCAACAATCTGATCCAGTTCCATAAAGCCAGCATCAGAGTAATCCCGGACACGTTGCTAATTTATCAACAGCTTCAGGAAATACCCTGGTTAATTTGGTAGGAACTCCCATTGTGAAAATCTTTTTGGATGCCCCGGAAAGCAGCTCCTTGGCTGGCAAGTCGAGTAGCGCTTCCCTTGCCCTCCAAATTAGCTGGATACCCAAAGGAAATTACTAATCTTTCAGTTCAAAACCAAAACACACACAAGTATAATGAGCACTGTTTTCCTTTGTGGAAGAATAGATAATCAATGGCTTGAAGAGTGGAGAAAATACATTTCTGTTAACACTAACTCTACTGTACTTCATTTGGGTGAAGCTCTTCTGTGTCATCACCTATAATGTTCCTATCACAACACTTTTACCAACAAGCTGAGGTATTTCATTTATTATGTTTTTAACCTGGCTTGAACCCTCTGCAAGAAAACAAACACAAAAATACGTAAAAACAAACAAGTACTGATTTCTCTTATCTGCTTCCAAAATATCATTTACCACTGCATAGTATCTACTATGTAAAATCAATGTCAATGGTGAAATTCCCTAGTTAAAATGACTTGTAAAATTTCTAGCATTTCCTTTTGGTTTACAATTTCTGATAGGGAGGAAGTTCACTTGGTTTTTTTCTAGTTTTCTTTCAATTATCCATTTTCTTTTGCTTCTGGCTTTTACTGTTACTTGTTTCCTTTATATATTAGGGTTTTGTTGGGAGAAGTGCTGCAGAAACGCCCAAGACCCCTTAAGAGCGTCTGAACATCTCTAAGGCAGAACTCCAAATGTGAAAACATCTCTGTGACCTGAATTCCTCTGGAAGAAAATCCTAAAGCAGTTTCTGCAATAAAGCCAAAAGCTTAGAGCAACAGGAACAGAGGAAGCATGAGGGCTTTCATTTCCTCTAAGAGCAGCAAGATAATAATTCCTATTAACACCTCCTAGAGATACAGACCGTTCCAGTGGGCCATATGTGACTCTCTTCCTTTTATTATTTTTTGTGCCTGAAAGACTAGATCAGTCAATACAATATGATGGAATTAGCTCCTGGCACTGTCTTGTGTGATATATGTGTATATGAGACACAAACTCTAGTGCTTTTACTATGCATTTTCACCCATAAATTTCACTGCTGTACTGTACATCAGAGAAGTGGCAAAAGAATTATTAACTTTAAAAAAACAAAACCATGATGTCATCAAATCCCAACTGCTTTATCAACAGCTTCAGTTACAGATAAATGACAACTCCTAATCCTCTATATTAGTGACAGCTATTCTGAAAGGTCTGGCAATGCTGAAACCTAGAAGGGCTGGATTATAGGTATAAAGGTATAATTACAGAACCACCTGCAATGTCTGAAAGGACACTATCACCTTTACTGCCGTCTAGATTCTGGGAAGTTCAAAATAAACAAAAGCTTGAAATCTTTAATTACTATGCTTACAAAAATGCTCTTGAAATACAGCTGTTCTAACCCATTTTCCAAAGTTCATGGCAATCTGCTGCTTTTAGGGTTTTGTTTGTTTGTTTGTTTGTTTAAGTATATTCGGTCTATGAAAAGATGAAAAGCTCCATGATTTTAGTTCCCTTTTCAGTCAATAAAAACTCAGTGGGAGAGAGGCAGGAAGAAAGGGAGTAGGATGCTTTTCCTGTTACAATAGTAAGACTTGGGAGAGATGGGTTCAGTGCATGCCTCTGACACAAATTTCCTGTGTGACCTCAGGCAAACCATTTGGTGTTTCAATTATTTATCTGTAAAGCAGGGATAACCACTATCCCAGACAGGATTTGCTTGGATAACATTTATTAACATGTCAGAGATGCTCAAAAAGTCATGCATTAGACTCCTACTGACCATATACCCAAAAACAGTGGTTGAAATGATCCAGGGTACGCCAGTGTATCATGCAGACATCTCTCCTAAAACCATACTTGCCTCCTACCACTCTTCAGCCTGCAATGCAAATAGGTCTCACAATGGCAGCTTGAAATTTCAACAAAGATAAACTGCAAAGTAGAAGAAAGACGTCAAATAACGCTGGGGGGAAATGCAATCTGTTGTTGAGGAAAAGGGATGCAAACCCTACAAGTATTTATTAGCACAGTGCCCAAGGCCACACCACCCAGCTGGACCTCCTTTAGGTAAGCCATCAGAGGTATAACAGCAATCAAAAACAAGTTACGTGCAAGATTTAAGTTTTTTGCCTTGTTTTTCTAACAGCTATTCAAAACCATATAGTCCTTGTCAGTGTAACTTAGGGTCTTGTGTAGAAATGATGACAAACTATGCCTGGAAATTAGCCCTTGTCCACTTGGAGGGTAGTGTACACCTCAGCTAATTTAAGCGTGCAAAACAGGTGTCTTGGCTAAGACAATTTGCCCAGACTTCTGGAATAGTCAACACAGAAACAAGCAATGCCTAGAAGGAATTCATCACACCCTAAGTTAGATGGGCTGAGTTTTCTATTCCTCTCTCTTGGCTATATAGGAATACATAGGATGACTGACTTTAGAGGAGACACCAGCATCTGGGCAGACAAAATCTTTTAAGGAGACTCCCACCTCTCTGCTGCTGCTGTGAACACATACAAACACACACCTTCTCCCAGAGAATACAGAGACCAGGGAAGGGAGAAGGAAACGGGTCACAATCCTTTGACAGGCAATGTATTGAAGGGAAAGTGATCTTCCGTATATAAGGCTGGACTAAATAAGACATTAAAATGCAATGCCATGGAAAATGAGACATAGGCTGGAGAATTAATTCAGTCTAGTTGGAGAATTGACTCAGTCTATACAACACTGGTGCCTCATACAATATCCCAAATCTGTTTCTCCATCATTCTGTCTTTAGTGCCCATCTGTAAGCCGTGTCTATACCTCATACCTTTCAACAGCACAAATCTTGGAAACCTGCTTAGAAAGGTCTTATTGAATCTATATTTACACAGATTCAGTGACACAGTTACCTCCATATGAGGGATAGTAACACTTTTCAGCCAAAAGGCTAGAAAAGTAGTTAACAATAAAGAAAGTATAATACTTCTTTTCAAGTAGCCCAAAGAGCTGGTTCCGTCTCACAAAGACAGATTACTCTGAATTTCAGCAATAAATTTACCTTAGTAATGAGGTTTCCCTCTCTTGACCACCACAGTATACATGACGGTATTTTAGTGGTTTAACAAAAGCTTCGAAAGTAATAAATAAATATTAGAAATTAAATCTAAGAATGTGTCTCTTGTGCCACAATTTATTTTGATTTTCTTTGTAGTTGACACAAAATCATCTTTTGAAAAACGTGTTGAAAAAATAAATTTCTCTGTTACTTACATTTGTTAAAAGAACACTTAAAAAGAGCAAATTATAACATGGACTATAGAAAAATAGATATTGATAATGTATTCAGACCTAGCTAGCATTTTTGCAGACAACCACAGAAAAAAAACAGGGAACGTGAGTCAGCTTGATAACACATCCTGCTGATATTACATACACCATTTAATCAGGGAGGACTCTGATTAAGACTCAATCCTCTTTGGAGGTGTGACTCGGAGAAGTGTTCTCCACATTTCCTTCAGGATTAGCCTGACCTAATTTTACACTGCATTGTAGGAAACCGGGAACACACAAACCGGCTGATTGCCCTAGGTGAGGGACAGCAGTCAACAGCTGGAGGGGCTCAGCTGCTTATGATGATCTGGCTACAGATACAAAGAACCTTTTATTGTCTAAAAAAGCAACTGATTCATCTAGTTCTGCTGGACTTTTTTTGTTTCAGTCATCAATAGCTTTCAGTGCCTCTCTGGGCTCAGAACACATCATAACGTACTTACCATCATCTGCTGAACGTGAAATATTTCAGCTCCAGTGGCAGAGAGGCGGTTTGGAAATGAAATGTCAAGAAAAGCTCCAGGGAGAGTGCTTGGTCCAGCATTGTAAACCTGTAAGAAAAAGATGCATATAAATGTATAAAAAAAAATCAGTAAAAATAAAATTACATATATGACTGCTCAAAAATGGGAAAGAACTGTAGAACCAGAGCTGGGAGTATAGGTTGATTTGAAAAAAATTCAAATACTATGCAAGTTTTTCACTGTTTCAGACTTAGACTTCTTTTGTAAGTATCAGGATGAAGTCAAAGGTTTAGCTTATCTAACAGTCTTTAGACAGAGCTCATATATCAAGTGAGAAGCAGTTTTGCAGGATATTTACCAGTCATCAATACAAATAGCATGAGACTTCTACCTTATATACAGAGACACTGCTAGTACTCTTTGAGTGTTTTGGTAACACCATCCGGAAGACTGTAAGAAATATTGCTGTCTCAGTTAATGTTCTCATTTCCATCTGGTAACCACTGCATTATATTCTGCATATGTTTTCCTTATGGAGCAGAAGCCAAAGTAATGATGATTGTGACTACCAGACTGCGGGTTTGCTGAGTGAGTTGCCAGGAAATGCATGTGAACAACTTCCATTCACGTTCTGGGGTTTCCAATTAAATGAAACTCTTTGTGGAAAATATTGGCTTTCTATCAACCCCCACATAAATTTTCAACAAAAACTCAAAGAATTTCCAGTCCACCACTGAAACATATCCAGTAAAAATTCCCAAATTTGTGGATCTTTGCTGAAAAGAAACAATCCACGGAAAAATTTCAATGAAAGTAAGTTTTCATGTCTATCTACATTTTTTTATTAGGAAAAATATTTCCTGGTTGTTTCTAACAACACATACATAAGTGTATACAGTAAAAACATTAAGCCCATTAGAACATTTATCCACACTGAGACAGTACTGTCAACAGATCCAGCAACCAGTTGTTAATTGTGTAAAGTACAAACATTAAAAACAACAGGTTTTCATTCTTCAAACACTGTTTATATTTGAAGAAATGCCTGACTGATAAAGAGAATTGGTTCACAATGCCAAATCCTTACAAAAACCCTGAGGCTCCAGGCAGGGGGAGAAATCCCACCACAATGGAGCATGATAAATGCTGCATGAAATACAAACATAATGTTTCATGTTAGATATTGTAAAAAACTTGATTATCTCATTGAGACCAGATATAGGAGTTAATACAGAAAAGACATTTTCATTGCACATCTTGTTACCCCCAGAAATGATGCATAGATCTGTTTCCTTATTAACACTGGACATGGTATAGATTTTCACATATCAAAACCGCTATAAAGCCCCATATTTTTGTAAATCCTCTCTTTTTCTTGGTTAAGAAACTACTACTTTTCTCCATCTGGAGAAGTTTAATAAATGGCAGGCAAATCATTAAAAACAATTAAGCAAACAGTGATACAAACCATGTTTTGCCCATTATGAAACTCTACCCTTTCTCTCTGACACACACAGTTACGAGGTTTACCATATTACTGGAGAGCAGATCTGTGACTTGTTACATTATAATTTTCTACTTGTACATGGAAAAAAAATTATTAATATTGCAACTTGTAAGTGTGTGCATGAGAGACAAGAGGATGGGGCAGGACAAAAGGAGGGTCTGCCAATATGTAGATTCTCTCTCCCTTACCTGTTATCACTTTGTTTTATTGAAAATATTCACCTAGTTAAAGCATCAGTACATCTGTTCTTTATCTGTTTTTAACCAATGACTGGCTACGGGGGGGGAAGGAGGGGGGAAGACCTATAAACCCTCAAGAATGAAATCAGAATCACAAGAATTAATAGCCTGTTTCACAAAAGCTTTAATGTCCTGAAATCCTGCTTTCACTCCTTTTCAGTAAATAGCTAAGGGCACTGCATGACAGTGGGGGCTTAATTGCTCTGGACCACAGTCTGTCCACGGAGGAAGACATGTGTTATTCATTATGAGCTGAGTGGCATTCATGCCTAGGAGAACAGAAAAGGGAAAAAAGGCGAAAGACTATTTTTCACAATAAATTATTCCCCCACCTCTGCATGATTTATCATTCCCTAGTTCCATCTAGCGGTCAAAAAGGATTTGAAGTGCTTGTAATAGATACAGTCACGGTAGTGAGACAAGTTCATTTCGGCCACATCACAAGAGTTTGTTATAATAAATCATCCATATGTTTTGCCATATCAGGAACCCATCTAACTGCCATGTGAAGTGTAATCTATAGATAATACTTGAATAACACTGAGATGCTATGCGACATTTAATGAAACATTGTCACACCTGTCTTTTTAGAATCACAGTCTCTTCCCTGTGCTGTAGTCTTATCAGTAGTGCTATAAACATTTTCATACTGGGGGCATTTAGCAAGTCTGAATCCCTTGCACAAGTATGTGTTTGTTCTCATGGAAAAAGGTTGCCTACTCCTCTGCTCAATGACCATGCCACTAAAAAGAATTACTCCTCCCTTTTGAACCTGCGACTGCATCCAAGATGTGGCACTTGAGTAACTAGAGCTCTTTACTCAGCACGTGATGAAAGGTAAAAGAGAAACAAATGGTAGCAGCTTCATTCCTACGGAAGTGAGACACCTTATTTGCAATTCTTGTTATAATATATTCAGATAAGGAAATGTACCATCCCCGCATGCTGTAAATATGATATCCAATCATGAATGCATTGCACAGCATACTGCAATTCAGAAACATGCACCAAAGCCCATACCACACGCAGAACAAGAGAGATACAAAACCAGAATATGCTGTCAAGCAGGAAAGCAGCCAAAATAAGCATCAGTTTTACCTGCAGCGTGAAGTTGAGAGACTGGAAAAGGCATTCGTGGTTTTCCAACTGAACGAAGTTGGATGCTTCCACAGAATCACCGTAGAAAAATGAAGTAGGGAAGACTTCTCTGAAAGATCAAGACACAGATTTAGTAAGCTGTGTTTGTCACCAAAATTAAATATATTTGTGGCAAGCTGAATTGCACCCCCTGCTTTCTGGTCATGTGACATTCTATGGGACCATTTTACATTAATCTATTTGTGATTTGATTTCCTCTTGACAACACTAGACTACACAAGCAGCATCTCGATTGATTAAGGTTAACATCCCATCATTGAAGCAGACTTCTTTTGATTACTTCTCTCTTTTTCTCCTTTCCTATCACAAAACCTCTTCTCCAGGGCCTCCTGCCATGGATGATTTGTACAAGTCCTATAGCTTGTGTAACACAGGAAATCATTGCACTACCAAGTTAACCTGAAGAAACAGTTACTAATAGGAATACTTTCAGCTACATATTACTATGTTACTAAAGTAACATTTCAATTTTATCTACTATTTACATAGCATTGCAGGAATAAACACTTCACTAATTATCTGAGCTTCACTATCTTCATGATTAGCAGATGGTTAAAGGGAAGAGTAGAGGGGGATATAATTTGTTTTCAACTACAGTGGCACAGGCCAAGTCTCTTCAACTACTCCTATCATCTTATCACAAAGTAAAACGCAGTAGGGTTTTATCAGAAAAGACTTGGAAGCACAACACAGCACCTGGAAATCCTGCAGAAGAGGACTAGGAGTGCTTTAAGCATCCTTTTTCCCTCCCTCTAATCTCAGGCTGCTCCATTGGCTGGGAAGGGTCCTGGTGTAATGTCAGACAAATCTTGGTAAGGGACTGCCTAAAACTCTGCTTCCTTCCCAGGCTGTCCTTTTGGGTCAGAGTTTTTTGAGGCAGGATTTTAAGCCTGTTTAGGTGTCTTTCCATTTTTCCTGCCCGCCTCCTATGCCAGGGATTGCTAGGGGAAACAGCAAGAGATAGATCTACTCCTCCCATTTACAGCATTGTGCCAGAAGGCTCCTCCCAAACATGGTACAAGCCCTTCCGGGCTATTTATGACCAGCGATGAAGTAGACTCAAATACAGGATAGCTAATAAAAATAAGCTTTAAAAATACACTGTCCAAAAAAGAGAATTACCAATATTACCATGCCTAGGAATGTTGTGCCCTCCAATAAACCCAACTTTTCCCTGGTAGCTGGACATTTCTGTGAACTTGAATTAACTAAGCCTTGTCAATGAGAAAGAAAAAAAAAAACCACAGTCAGTTGGATGGGGCTTATAAATTCAGAGACCTTGTGCTTTAAAAAAGCACATTTAAAAAAGTACATTCTGAAGAGAAAAAAAAAGAGCCCAATTTTTATCATTTTTTTTGGCATGCAGTATTCTGTAGGTGACAAACAGTGGTCTAAAGACACAGATGAAAGCATTTGTATCTGTAAAGCTGTACAAAAATCGATCTGTATCAAAGCATCAAGAAGCAAGGGATACAGAGTTAAATTTCTACACAATCTGTAACAATGAAAGCATTCAAAAAATTCCAGAACACGCTGCTGAGACTGTACTCTCAATATAGAGATTTTTGTCCTTGCTAGTCATCTTGTGAGGTCTGACAGCGCGTTTCACTTCTCTGAGCAGGCTCAAGCCATTCTGACTATTGTGGTAGTCTCTAAGGAATTTTATTTCCATGCAACAAGAGGGAAAATCAGCTTTATGTGGTAAAACCCAGACTAGGCCTGAGTTTACCCAGCTTTTCAGCCAAATCACATGTCAGTGCAGGTAACTTTGTTCCTACACATGTAGCACGCTGGTCAAGGGAATCTTTGACTTCCATTGATGCCAACCTGCACTGGTCATTTAGATGATACATATTCCCTGGGGGTTGCCATAAATGGTGGCTAAAACAGACGCTGACCTCTTGGGGACACTGCTGATGAGTTTTTCCTTCCCCAGTTCAGCAATGAATGGTCAACTTTCTCAGTCTACATAGATGCTAATTCACCTGCAGTGACCAGGTCCCCCAATTCCACCTCAAGCACTGCCTATGCTAGAGGACAGTCTGTCTGTTAGGACTGACCGCAAATCTTTTAGTCTAGATTGTAATGCAGAAGTGGAAGGGAAGACCTCTGAGTACAAAGGCAGGAACTCGCACATGGGCAGCCCCTGGGAGAGGACAACAGCTATGTGTTATACAAGTATTTCAGTCAAAGAGTGAGTGATGTTCCTTGGTTGGTATTCAGACGCCTTGCAGACTAGAGAGCAGAGGGAGTGGGAAAATGAACAAAAGCAGAAGCTAATTCTGATTGTGAAATTAAACAGAAAGGCGAACAGCTAGACTCCACCAAGCTCCTTAAAATCCCAGAACATTTGACCCTAACCTTTGGCCTGGTGATTCTAAACCATATCCTTAAAGACATGCCCTAAGGAACAAGATGTGATTTACTTGTTCTGTTTTTATTTTATTTTAAAGTACATCATATCTATAGAACCACATGAATTCAAATATGATCACCAAAATACCTACTATAAATGTGATGGTAACTAATTAGCGCTAGCCAGAAAGGAGTGAGAAAGAGGTACAGTGTTGGAATGAAAGGCAGGACAAATAAAATTCCCAGATAATGAATGAGGTTGTCTGTATTTCCAGAGTCTGGGAAGCAGGGAAAAAGCAACAGTCTGGCTACATGTAAACAAAGAGAAGAATTTGTTTTTTCACTGGAAGAGACTCAGATGTTATTGTTAGGATTATTATTTTTTTTGTTGTTTTCATTTGGTGACTGGTACTTACCCATTGATAGATGAGTCCACTTCATGCATCAGAGGCACCGACAGGGTTAGAGTATTATCATGCAGAGATTCAGTGCGTTCTAGGTTCCCACTGCACCAGAAAGGAAAAATAAACATGCTGTAAATCGACAGCCTTTGCAATATATCACATAGTTTCACAGCTACCATCTCTCTGCCTTGTACTCTGAGCCTCTCTATTTGAGTGATGTCAGCTCTCCTTAAGAAGCCTCTTAAAGATTAAGAGTTATATTTGTTCATTCCCACCTTGGAGAGGGCACACACATAAAGTATGTGTTTTGCAGCTGCTCCTCTGTGGCTGTGATCAGGCTCACACCAAAAAACCTATCTTGGAGCAAGGTGTGAATTCAAACGGCAGTGTGAAACTACAGCAGCCATCATACACAGCGGAGAGAGACAAGGACATTTAGATTCCAACGTAAGGGTTCATTTTCTCCCAGCCTGACTGTACGTCAGTTTGGGAAGGGTACACACCCCACAGAGGGTCTTGACTCAGTAAATGAAACTGCGCTTTCATTGTACCTGCATTGTACCACAGCACCCATTTGGTGCCACTACAAGCAGCTTTTTGGGCGAGACCCTTGTACTGAACTGGCCTTAACCTCTCAGTTCCAGCCCCTCTTCCTGTACTTAATTGCCAAAATGAAAGCACTTCTACTTTACATTTTCAAAGGCAGTTGCCTCAACTGGTCAAAAGCAGAAGGAGGAAAGAGAAAAGTGAGCATCATCTCTCATTTGAGCCAGTTTATTTTAGTGTGAACACTTATGTATGAAGTCTGGGAAAGGTTCCTGAAATGCATGTCCAACACGCAAACTTGTAATTATTCTAATTCTGATGATGAGTCTGCTTGGTGGCTGACAGCTCAGAAGAACAATCTTGAAAGATATGTCACATATATTTCCAACTTTTTCAGCAGTGACTCTGGAATCACTTTTGCCTTGCATTTCATTGGATCTACTCACAAATCAAACTGGCAAAACAAAAGATATGATCCGATTTATTTGAGGACAGTATCACTGAGGCAACAATAAGCAGAAACATCCCAAATGATACCATGCAGATGATGAGTTGCTCAGATTACAAAAACAGAGCCTGCTGGCTACATACACGCAGAGATATAGCTCAGCTTTCTGCAACTGACACATTGGCCTTGTCTGCTAATAAAACTATGGCCCAGATGGAAAAACCCACAAACTTTCAGTCCCAGGAAAAAAACGTTTAATAAAAGCTTTTCCTCTGAATAGGCTCAGAGAAAAGTCCGAAATGGAGATGTTTCTCATCCAACACAAATACCGAGATACCATGGTGGCAAGCAGAATAAGCAAGTAGAATTCCATACAGGGTTCACGGGTATGTGCTTATCTGTTTCAAATGGAGCAAAGGTACCGTCAGAAAAGGAGAATATAGCTCAGTGAACCTAGCTCTAGAAAAATAGTTCACGCCAGAAAGCGCAGAAGAGGGTTCGTTGTTTTTTTTAAACAAAAAGAGTAAATGTAATGTAATGTTTAGTCCTTTCTCCAACTGATCTCTCTCACTACTGAACCAGTCTCGTTACAGATGCTACTGCCAAATTTGCAGCTTCAAGGGACAGGCTTAAGTTGCCACTTGAAGGGCAATACTTACTTTCCCATGACAGCGTGGCATAGCTTCTCTGAGTCCAGCCACTTCTGCCAGACTAGCTCCAGTTTTGTGTGGAAACAATGTGCCCACTCATTGCAGTCTGGCCACAGCACAGACACTTCCTCTCCATTTCCTTATCACTGACTTTACCTCAGGGCTCCCTGCAACTCTTGTGGTAGAAAGATTTTATTACACTTATTTGACAGCAAGGGAATTGAGCAATTTGCCCAAAGTCACAGAGAAAATGAGGGTAATCAGCACTGGGACCTGCAGTGTTGTCTTTGGAGGTTCAGCTGAATCCTTCAAAACATAACTGTCCTCCCGCCCATTCTTCTGAAATGAGAAACTTTCTCTTAATCCCTCTGAGCATTTGCACTACGTGTACAAACTACTATTTATTTCTTTGCTCCATCTAAAGGCACTGACTAACCCTTCTCACTGGTAGGGCACAGAAATCTGAGAAGTGAGGTTACAGAGGAAAGCCCTGGGCTATCCAAGGCAGGGAAATGAGAGGTACAATCTGGAAAACACTGGCTGGGCAAATTTAAAGCAGTTCTGACCCATCTTTGCACCAGCTGGCATTCACCTAGCAGATACTGATGCATCTCCCTGACCTCCCTCCCTGATGCATCACAGCGTCATCTGAACACACAATGAACTTCTCCTCACAAAGAATAAAACTTCTCTAAGTGCAAGACATGGTCTTGCCCCTCTGATGTGAGGTCTCACTTTCAGTGTTTCATACCAGCCCCACATGCTGCAGGATCTTGTTCCCACTTACAGCTGTTACTGCAGGGGCAGGACTACGCCTTATGAGAGCAGTCACTCAGCAACTGCTACATCTCATCTCTCATCTTCAGCTGGTCGATGGGATGTCATCAAATTGGGGAGGAGAATTCAGGCTGGAGATCCTGATTTTGACATGGGAGGATATGAAGTTGGCCCACTCACACAGTATGTGGAAGCAGAAACCAGTCACACACCCAGCATGTCAGAACAGCAGTTTACCACCCAGGTTAATGCAGCTGTACTACTATCAGTTCCCATACACACCCAGACAGTGCCAGTGATCAAATCACCCAGGGAGTCTGCTGCTTTGTGGCACAAAGCATGTGTCACACCTTTTATTCTGCCCGAGATAAAATCCCCATGCACACATATTTGGCATCACACCCTACTTCAATGCCTGCTCCAAGTGCCCTTGGGGAAGTACCCTATTCAGCTGTTTCATGCAGTCTGTCATAGCTCGCTAAAGATCCAGAGGGGGAAAAAATAGACATGCAACTTTGGAAACTGTCAGTGAGATCCCTGACCATCTGATGAAAGCATTTATCTTTTTTGGTTTGCATCCAAGCACGCTTATTTCATTCAAATGGTGGAACAAATGGGTCTGCCTGGTGCTGATCGTCAACTGCAGCTGAGCTGAGCTTGATACAGGACCCAAAGGGATGGGCACAGAAACACAAGGGTTTTCCAACTGAGAGAACACAAAATGCTCCTTCAGAATTGCAACTGCCTGGGCAAAGAAAGCCTAAGCATGATCCTACTTAATTTTTCAGGAAGCTGCATCACATGGTTCCTCTATAGAAGCATCTATAGAACAAAATATTTCAGTTGGAAGGGACCTACAATGATCATCTAGTCCAGCTGCCGTTACCAAAATACATGCATTTAGCCGTATAATTTAACCTCATTTACTACACATACACATGTCTATGACTGCTATCACATGATTGTCAAGCATATGCAATGCACATTTCATGTAACAAAGAATATCCAAGTCATCAAGATGTACAAAGGTTCCCTTACCTTTGGGCAGTGACGAGGAAGGTAAGCGTTTCTTCCTGCCCAGACAAGTGGCTTGTGTCAAAGATCACACTGAAGTCATACTGTGCAAAGAAAAAGTGGTATTTAGAGACACGGTATATTGTTTCAAAATTTATTTATTCTGAAACTTCGCATATATTTTACTGGCCTAACTGTACAAAAATAGCATATTTTGATACATGTAAGAGAGCCTCCTCTACTGTACAGTAGCTTTTAAATCATAGCAATATTGTCTCTGTTCAAATACTAGAGAGTCCAATTTTTCCTTCGTTGTGAAAAGGCCTTTACTAGAATTGCCTTTCAAAGATATTTCTTGAGGAGATCATCTGCCAGGGGAAGAGTCTTCTAGCATAAGGGGATCGCTACCTGAAACTATCTCAGCACCAATCTATACATTACTTGCTGGTGAAGAGATCTTTTGGGGGAATAAAGATCAGCCCACAGGCCCGCACAGAGACTTGGAACAACTGGCGCAAGCTAAAGTAATATTCAGGCCACAGAGCCACACATCATAATGGATAAAATCAGGTGCTAATTTTGAAAAGAGGATCTTCTTTGATGATCACTGTAGTGCTACATTAACTTTTCCATTCAACAGCTTTTCTACCTAACTCCAAAACAGTTTTTGGCCAAGTGAAAAAGTTTCCAAATTCATGCTAATTTCAATGGCTTGCTGAAAAAAACCTGATGATAACCCAGCTATGTCATTCTGAAGCAAAACACTGAAATTTTACATTCCAGATAATATTTTGCTATTGCATTTATTTTTTCCATTGTGTTTAAAATCTTTTTAAATGTTTCAAAAGAGCACGTTACAGTCAATAAAACACATTAAAAAAAATTTCATGTTGGGTCAAGGATATGTCAATTCAAATGGAAAGGATTAGTTTTTTAAATTGAAATTTTCTGAAAAATTTCAGACTCATTTTGTTCAAGTCATCCTGAAGTTATTCCTCATCTTCTCGCCTTTCTGGGTTGGTCATTTGTACAGCTTGGTTCAGTGACAGAAAGAACCCAGCTGGATTTCTAAACATTATGAGAGAGTTCATCGTCTACTACTGAGCAAAATCCTCTTTAAAAGCTACCAGGAGACCACAATATGAAAAAGTCATTAAGATATTTTCATTGTCATTCATACGCGTTCAGTTGCACTTTAATGTGAGAGAAGACAAAAATAAAAAAAGAATAAGGCAACATAAATATGTCAGAGTCCTTTTCTAATTTTCTGCAGAGGAAATATGTAATTTTTTCAAAGCTGCAACTTTTGCATTGTTTTTCAAGAGCATTGTATTGCAGTGCACAGGGTACTGTCATTGGCTCTATCTGGTGGGAAAGAGGACAGCTACCCTCTGTAACTGTGAAAGGCTTGGATATCTGGGTTAAAAAGCTACAGAAAGTATCAGTCACAGACATTTAACAGAGCAGTTGCCCTTCAAGCCACTCTTTGGAGACAAAGAGGTGAACGGACCCTTACTCTGCAAATGCAAATATCACAATGTTACCCTAGATTTCGATCTCATGAAAGGAAATCCCACGCTGCACTTGAGGAAGTCTGACTCCAGCAACTCACAGGCAATGCCCAGCTCCTCCTGTAAGAAGATAAAAGAAGACCATGAGATGATAGATTTGGGGAGAAAAAGAGGATTACTAAGAAATACCATTGTGATGAAGTATCGTAGAAAACTAAACATTTCCCACCATAGCACTGTTATTCCCAGAAAACTAACACTCATTGAATAAGGAAAAGTGCAGTGTTGCACTTCCTCACTCCACCTCAGTCAGATCAGCACTGGGAAGAAGACAACCATCAGAACATTGCTCCGAGAGACAGACCACAAGGAAATACTGCTTTCAAATGGTCCAGAATACAGATTCCCCAAGGCAGTTTTTCCAGGTACCAGTATCATAAAGACAGAACTGTGTTGGGTGACAGTGACCAAACCATGCCACACACAGATGCTGGAGATAATGTTAATCTGGTCCTGGTGTCATTCACTGCCCTGATCTCTTTCTCTGGTCCACAGAATGAGCCACGTTAGTATGGATACCAACTTTCTTTAGTGATACAATGGTGGCATAGATAAAGTAGAGGAATGAGCCTCTCCTCATGCTAAACATTGACAGACTATGAACATTGTCAATAATACAAATGAAAAAGGTTAGAGCAGCCCTATCCTGCTTGACTGGTGACTCCACTACAACAACAGAAATACTTCTATTGAATGGAGAGTGTTTCATTGCTCCATAAAATAAGTGTCTGGCTCCAGGTTAGCATGTTCTCATCTCCAGATTATCAGGGAACAATTTTATGCTCTGTCACTGTGGACAAGTTCATCTCACTAAACTTTAGGAGTGGGATTCAGCTCTGGAATCTGATATGTACTTTTAGGTGCCTAGACAGCAAGTGATTGCAATGTGATCTAGGTGTCAGTGCTCCCATCGTAGCCAATGGATGTATAAAACTGTTCAGCAGACCAAATGCAGATGTTTAGTTTAGACTGGGCTGAATAACTCTCTAGGTCCTAGTATTGACTAGATCATCACTGGAGCTATGGTATTGATGTTATGCAGCTACAATATGAATGCCTAAATTTAGACATCTCAATCTAGAAATTAACTCTATTCTAGACATACAGCTGAGAATCTCTTAGCTACAGGACCTATTTTTGGCATCTACAGCAGTTTGCAAAGCCTAGTCTCTGTCTCCTTATGCACATTTCCTAAATCACTTCAAATATGAGTTCTGCTTTAAATATGCACTTAAAATTAAGCATTTACATGAGTACCATTCTCAGCTGGAACAAGCACATGTGGAAGTAGTTTCCTGAACCATGGACTCAGGCTATAAGCATCTCCAGGAAAAGCCTCTCTGCCTTTCACGTTCTGACCTGAACACAGCATAGTGCTCTCAAGATGTTACTATTATCCTCATTACAAGTCTGACAGCATTCAGATCCTTTTTCTTTTAACTGCTTCCTGTGATATCTGAAAGACAAGGTCTCCTTTATCTTCAAAATCACAGTTCAAATCAGGGCACACATTTATAGAAAATTATAGCCCTAATGTTACCTTTTTTATCTAACTCAGACAGTATTTCACTGGTTTCATATGAAAAGAAAATAACGTAAGGAGAAAATCCATGCATGCTTGGAGATGCCTGATGGCGAGATATTACTCCAGTACTACTCAAATGCCAGAGCAGTGGCCTCCACATTCAGCTTCTTTACGGATTTGTTGCCTTGCAATCTTCAGTAGGCTTCTATTTCCAGAAATACAAAAGATGTCACTGCCCAGCAAATCAAATATCTAGCTTCAGTTGTACAAAGCTGCCATCCTCATATGCTGTGTTAGATTTTCTCCTCCACTGAACACAAAACAGCAAAGCAAGTGCTTCATGGTGAAGCATCCCCTTCACTTGCCTTTTCCTCTTGGCAATCTGGGAGGTTCTTCAGTGACCAAGTGAACACAAACTCTGAGCAGCTGCGTAATCAAATGAAAAATTTCACAGCTGTTTCCTCTGGGAACATTCTTGGTTCTGCGTTGTTCAAATGTCCCTTGCTGTCTAACTGTGGCAACCTATGAACTCTCCTTCATCAACTCCCAGCCTCTGTTCGTTCAAGAGGGGTTTCTATTTACGTAGCTGTCTTGTGGTGACTGTGACCAGACAGACCCAAGAGGCTGCCTCCTCTCCTCAAGGCCATATCACTTCAGAGATGTCAAAAAACACGGTAACAGAAAGAACTCTCATCTTGATAATGGAAGGAGTGCAGTACTTCTTCATTTTGCACGTTGGCGGCTGCCTGCCTTTGCAGCCCTGACAGCAGGCAGGCAGATGCCAGTTGTCTTATACTGGCCTGTTCAGGAAATGACAGATAATGTTGCATTGGCTGGCTTTGCTGTTGTTGCTTGCAACAGCTTAATGGATGCAGTAAGATTGACTTGAACGACCTTCTGGCTTCGTTAGCATAACATCCAGTTTAATGTTTAATAGTAATACAATGTTTTAAATGCTGCAAAGTCAAACTGTTCAATGCTAGGAAATAGCAGAAATAAGTTTGCCTGCACCACACTGGTTCAGCCTTCTGCACATTTCTAAATTACACAGGTTATCCAGAAAACTCTTCCTGTGGACCCCTTGCCTTGCTCTGTGATTAGGATGGAGAAGCTCAGCTAGTGAGTAAACATTTTGTTTTTCCTTCACTGCTCACTGTCTGGCTTCAGGCTTTATTTGCAGTGCACTGTTTTGGAGAGAGAGAAAATTGTTTCTTCATGGGGTTTCCTATGGCGTTCAGCTCTGTAACACGTGGGTACTCTGTAAGCACTAAATAAATTCAATTTTCACACTATTCCAGCAAGCTGAAAGGTTGGTGCTGTCTTATCTAACAAATAGGGAATGGAAACAGCAACTCAGGGCTTCCAGAAATTTTAGATGCCACTTCTCGCTGATGTCGGGTAACGCTTTTAGTGTGCAATTCTCTATGACAATATAACCTAGCTGAGAACCCAGCTTATTGCGTGAGTTTCCATAGCAGTTTCTAGTTTGCTTAGAAAACATAGCCAAAGGGGTAAGGAAGTTTCCTTTCCAATGACACAGTGTGAAGCTTTATCTGGAAAACTTTGTTTTCTTTCTGAAACATTTCACAGCATTTCATATTCTTAGGAGAGTCAATCAGACAAACAGCAAGCTAATTAGCCAAATAGCTGTACTATTACTGCATAACAAATGCAGACCTGGGTATGAGAAACATGAAGCTCAGGCTGGCTCACAGTCTGTTTCTCAAAGTCCTTTATTGCAGAAAGAAAAGTTCCTGATAATTACAACACCAGCAATGAAACAGTCAAGTTCTAACTCCATGTTCTTCCCCATCTCTCTGCTGTTCCAGATATTCTCCTGGTGCACCACGCAGTCTTCACTGGGGAACACCAGCTATCTCCTCCACTGGCATCTTTGGCCAGTACTTGTCTCAGCAGAAGTGGGCAGGTGCTGAACATGGGAGCTCTGAGTATATAGAATCACAGAATCATAGAATCAT
>NW_009190616.1:0-5710 GCF_000690835.1 Fulmarus glacialis
CCCCCCCATTAAAGCCAGGGTAAAATTAGACAAAAGAAGCCTTTGTGTTAGGGAAACAAAAGAAACCCTGAAGACATATGGAAAATCCTAAAAAATATTTACCCACAATATCAACATTTAACTGGGGGAATCACTGTTCATTGTTTAGTTCTTTTGTAAGTAACAAAGTGAAATGAAGGTCACGTTTGTGAATGAGGTCTGTGATTTAGGGTGCACTGCTGGATAAATGTGAGTGTCAGTGTCCCTCCCAGCATTTCTTGAAAGTCAGTGCTTTGCCGGTCAATGGAGGAATACTTTGTGTACAAAGTGTGGCTGAAGAGGAAATTAAATATTCATGATCTGTGGGCAGGTTTTTTAACATAAAAAAAAAAATCTCTTGAAAAAGCAACAACAATAGCTATTATCATTCTTAGCATTCCTCACTTGGCATCTTCACTGAAAGACTAATTCCATGTGAATTTCATGAAGGTGACACTTCATCAATCCAATATGCACAGGTGTTTAACCATCTTGTAGGAGACGAAGGATGATAAACATAACATCCTTTCACTGGAGACATGTAAACCAGCTGGGGCCTTCAGCTATTTTATCAGCTTTATTTTTAACCCTGGTAGAAATACGGAGTTCGGGAAATTTTCCTTCTATTCATTTGATTAAGGTATGGTCGGAAATTAAGAAAGGCTTTCTTGTGCCAGTAGGGCAATTAAGCTGGTGAAGGGTCTAGAGCACAAGTCTTATGAGGAGCGGCTGAGGGAACTGGGGCTGTTTAGCCTGGAGAAGAGGAGGCTGAGGGGAGACCTTATTGCTCTCTACAACTACCTGAAAGGAGGTTGTAGCGAGGTAGGTATTGGTCTCTTCTCCCAGGTAACTAGCGATAGGACAAAAGGAAATGGCCTCAAGTTGCGCCAGGGGAGGTTTAGATTGGATATTAGGAAAAATTTCTTCACCGAAAGGGTGGTCAAGCATTGGAACAGGCTGCCAGGGAAGTGGTTGAGTCACCATCCCTGGAGGTATTTAAAAGACGTGTAGATGTGGTGCTTAGGGACATGGTTTAGTGGTGGACTTGGCAGTGCTAGGTTAACGGTTGGACTCCATGATCTTAAAGGTCTTTTCAAACCTAAATGATTCTATGATTCTAACTGTAGCAAATGTAAATTATGGTTTGTTGAGAGTATAAGAATTTACAGCTGCTGAGGATGTGGCCTTTTGAATATAAGGGTGAATATAAATGACCTTTTTCACCTGTCTACACTGGACTTCAGTCCACAGGGAAGAAAGCAGAAAATTGTGTTGCTGCTGCTCCTCCTGTAATTTGTGCTTTTCCTGAGCAATTAGTACACTAGAATTGTAAAATGTAATTATTTCACACCAAATTTGCCGAAGAATAATGGCTATTTAAATTGTAAATCTTTCAGAACATCTCATGTGACAGATCACATATAGGTACCCCAATTTTCTGGGATTACTGAACCTTGCTACCTAATTTGCTTAGACACATTTATGGCACTCATGCATCAAAGAATGAAGTCCAATGATATCTTTCCAACTGTTTATGTGCATTTCTTTTTGTTTTCTGGCATAGGTCCAAGCTGTTTTGAGAAGACACTGGAATCAGTACAAAATCCAATTTGAGCACAGCTTCAGCCACTCGGATGCTATGCGCACTGCTTCCTACACCGTATCGTCAATCAGTGATGTTCAAGGCTACAGCTACAATCACGACTGCACCAGTGAACATTTAAATGGGAAGGGCTACCATGACATGGACAGTGTTGTTCTAAAAACTGAAAAGCTGTATGGTTGACTTGGCATATGCCAGTGTGCTTATCCTTGTGAACTCCAAGTTTGATTTAATGACTTCACGGCCAGAAGATTTTACCTAACTTGGGATATGTTTTTCTCCTGAATGATGCAAACTAAACCAACACATTTTTCATATGTATGTATATATATGCATATATACATATGTTTGTGTTTCTCTGTATCTATATAGTATGGACATCTGTACATATATATATATCTCTCTATATATGTATGTGCATTTATATAAACATACAAACTTTGCCTCTTCACTTTCTACTGTGTAGACAAAGTTGGCAATTTTTTGCAAAGGGAATCAATGAAGGATTTCTTATTTTCTTGGAAGTTTGTATAAGACTATGTTGTGTAGAAGCCACTTCATTTGCCTATAGAATCTTAGAGTGTAAATACTGTATTGTCTTAATTCAACCTAAAACAGAACAAAGGAAAATGGTTCAGGTAGGTGCAATAATAACAATAGATTGTCCAGGTTAATTTTGTGTCCAGCATTTGACTGTCAAAAAAGCCCAACAGGTAGTCTGAGATAACAGACTCAAAGATATTGATGGTTTGGTTTGGTTTGGTCCGTTTGTTTTTTCCACTATTTTAAATCAAGCAAGTCAATCAGTACAAGTCTGAGACACTACTTACTTCTGTACTGCAATGTAATATTTTACAGCAAGCTTTGAGCAATGTTATTTAAACTATTTTAGCATATACAGGACTGTCTCCTTCTTCTCAAGTTTATGGAAGTTTCTTATTGGCTTTAACACAGACAAGATCAAAGAGGCCAGAAAGAAAAGTAGTAACCTGAATAACTGTAAATCCTTCCAAACTCTAATACATAATTGAAGCTGATGGAACTTTACTGTGTGATTAAGGAATTTACTCAACTGGGAAAAGATCATGTACAGAATTTGTTGTAGTCATGTTGTTTTGTTTTATTTTTAAGTATTTCCCTGGCCATATGCTTGATAATTTATTCCTTCATTCCTGGGGCAAAGTTTTTATTAATTTTGTGGCTTTTTTTTCTGAGAAAAGCATGCAAGACTGAACAGAGTGCAAATGACATACTACCTTTAAAGCCAGTGTATGAGATTCAGACTAATCAAGAAAACTAATGTTAGTAATTGTCATTATTTGGAAAATCCAATATAAAGTTTGTCTTATAAAGCTTCAAAACATTATGGATTGAGAATTTTAATATTATTTTGGAGGGCTTGATTCTGAATCTCTATCTCAGTTGCTTAGCTTAGAACAGTACTTTATAAGTTGTTTCTTTGGTTCTACTGGTGAATAAAGGTCTCACTGAAAATGAGGAGGTTGTCAGGAAGGTCTTGAGAAAATGTGTCTTTATAGCAATCTATGTTTTGTAAATCTTTATGCTTTAAAGAAATAGTAGTTTTCTTAAGTGAAATGACAGAAATGCTTTAAAGAAATAGTAGTTTGCTTAAGTGAAATGACAAAAATGCTCAAGAATGAGGGCATGATATGAGGTGAGTTTGGAAAATTCTTACTAAAAATCACAAAAGTAGAAAAAGGATTTTATTGGCTTATTTTGCAGATAAGTCTACTTCAAGTGAGGAAAAAAAAAACCCAAAGTAAAGAAAAGTAGATGCTGGAATTGATAGACTATTATGCTAGCTAATGTATATCTGGTGCATGTAAGCAAGTCAAAAAAATGAAAGACAGTTCTTTCTGAGATCACTTCAGTTTTAAATACTTAATTTTGTGTATGAACAACTTGATTTTAACATTTAAACATTTTTGTCAGTAGCCTTTCTGTAATCTTCATTAGCATCTAGTTAATTTGCTGTCACAGTGTTTATTGGTTTGTGACTTCATAAGGCTTTAAATGCTTTGTATTTAGAAGGAAAACATTAGGAGGATGCAGTAAGTTCACGCCACTTGCACCTTTCTATAGTTTTTAACAGTTCTTATGTCTGGAGTTTGAATTTAGAAAGTGTTTTATTAATGATTTAGTTTCATAATACAGAATCTCAGCTAGGATGCACAAATCAAGATTTCTGTTCTTCTGCAAGGCTGTCTGGTTCATTGATGGGAATGATTTGAAAATTGGTTGGATTCTGTACTTTAGAATAGTGTGAAATCTCGCAATCAGATGTCACAATCTCTTAAATTGTAAGAATACAGTGACGGTATCTGCTACAACATGATTAGAGGTTACTTACAATTCTGCTTGCTGATCTATGTAGCATTACTTAAAATCTGTGCTAAAATCTGTTCTGAAAATATTAGTGGTGCAGAAAATCCCTGCTCTGGTATAGCAGCTTTACACTTGGGGGACCAGATAATCAACTGGTATAAATCTGTCTTGAGTTCCATTTTCAGAATCAATGGGTACCAGCTAAGAATCAAAGCCCAGGCAGACATCTGTCCATTTAAAAGTGCTTTGAAGTCCTTTATGGCATATTATCAGCCAATTATTTCAATGGTACCTGGTGGGTTGTTGTAATTAAAACATATGTGACGGTTTAGCGTGTGACACACTATTTGATTTTGAATTAAGCTTCCCTCTCAGCTAGGCAGCTCAAATTTAATTAATTTAGCCTATAAATATTTACCATTTAAGCCAAAGTACTAGTTGCTAATTGTTCCCTGTCCTCTGTTAAAGAGACTTGTAACGGTATTTTAGGAGGGAAATTTGTTTTTCCACTGAAGTCATCCTACTTCTAGATGGACAATCACAGCATGCTTCTAGGCGCTCTTCTGTCTTCACTTTGGAAAAGAAACACGCATCCAGCTGGATATGCAAGAATATGTTTGTGGCTGCAGAGGGTTACATGGCGTAAGAGAGCTACATTTCCCCCCTCCTCATGAGGGTAACTAACCTGTTTCCTATTTTGCATTGGAAAATATAAATCCCGTATTTTGACTTCCTACCTCACCTTCTTCAGTTCCTACACAACCAAGAGAAGGGTCTGCTTCTTAAAATGTTTTTCTGTCACAATAAATTAAAATCAAATCCTCATGCTGATTTCTTATGGCTTATTTTCTACTTTACAGAATGTTGTAGTCCTTATCTGTATTCTCTAGGATGGCAGTAAACTCTGTTTTGGTGGGGCTGTGAGATTCTTTTGAACATGCAAACAGTTACCTGTTATTATTTGCTCTTTATTTTTTTGTTATTTAGTGAGGATTTATTGTATCAATCTACAGGGGCTTATATTTGGTGTCTGTAATACCAGCATGTTAGTATTCTATGAGAGGGAATGTCTATTTTTAATGCTACTGTCTTCAGTTAATAAAACGCTCCATTGCAGGGTCCCGTCAGTTGTTTGTTTCTTTTTTTAATGTTAGCATTTATGCTATGTATTTTTTCATTGTGATGATCTATTAGAGTATTTGGCTGTAGAAATGCTGCAACGCATACTCTTTTTCATGTCATGAAACATTTGGGCTGGAAACCAGGCAACATTCAAGTATTGTACTATGTAAATAAGATTAATAGAAGCTATAGCATTGTATTTATTGCTTACACTAAGAATGAACGGGAAAAAATGTGAAGTTATTTTTTGGTTGTTCTTTATTTTCACTTTGTTCATATGAATCATCATGCATTTTAATTGCTGAAAGAAGTATTATGTTTGTGATCAATAAAATATTACTACATTTATTCAGATCTCTTGTGCTGTAATACAGAAATAACAAAGCTGATCTAAACTAGGCTTTCACAGATGTCTTAACTGTGTGTTAATTAAATATTAACCCAGGGAGAAAGTCATTACATAGAGTTACTAACAATTATTCAGTTTTTAAGTGTTTGTTTATTTAATACTTAGATTTTTAATGCATAATAGAGTGTTGCATTTCTGGAGAAAGCTTGCATGGATGACTTAACATAAGATGGCTGCACTTAAAATTATTTCATAGAATCATAGAATCATTA
>NW_009190617.1:0-11985 GCF_000690835.1 Fulmarus glacialis
TATGTGTATATATATTCATATTTATACATACACGGATGTATTTATAGAATTTTTTATCTAGTATTTCCATGGAATCTCCAATTCAGCAAGATATCTAGCCATGATTCTGGAACTATTGGCGTGGAAGACACTGAAAGTAAAACTTCTGGTTAGGCATATACTCCTTTACCTTGCTGACTTGAGTTGTATTGTATAGTAGTGCTTACTGTCTAATTCTTGTCTGTTACGAGATCTGTCAATAACCACTGCTTTTGTTTAATACAAAAATATATGCAGAAAGACTGATACATTTTGGAAAATGCATTGGCTGGCACTGAAAGATAGGAATGTCAAAAATCAAGGGAGATTGTTATGTTTGTATTTCTCTGTTCTGATCAAAAGCTTGGAGATGACTTGGTGTCTCCTTCATAATCTATACTACGTTCTTGTAAACAATACTTGTTTAACAAAGTAATCCTGTGTTGATGCTTTTTGCTTTAGGTTGGTACATTAAGATTTTGTGGCACAACGGAATTTGCCAGTGGCCAGTGGGCTGGCATAGAGTTGGATGAACCAGAAGGAAAGAACAATGGAAGTGTTGGAAAAGTCCAGTACTTCAAGTGTGCACCGAAACGCGGTATAACCTTTAATTTTTTCTTACATTTTTTTAAAACCTGAATTTTTAAAAAAGTGTTGGAAGATATGACCCTTTTGGGAGAATAAAAACAGATAACAAATTCTGTTGCTTTTCTTTTTAATGCTTTGATTGTTTGTTTTATTGATTCTTTTAACTGTTCCTAGTGTTTTGGCTGCAACTATTTGCAAAACCACTGAAACAACCAACCAGTCAAAATTTCTGGTTATTTCTGGTTATTTCCTTGAAACTGTGAGATAATAGTCTTTCCTGTTTTTCCATATGTATTGTTGAAGCTATTTGTTTGTGTTGTAACAATAATGGCCATGGTCCTCTACCTGCTTTGCCTTCCTTTTTAAGAGATTCACATGTGTAGTTGTTTTCTAACTTCCAGCTTGAGGTATTTTAATTGATATTTCATAGACAGTCATGATACACAAAGTCTTGCTTTTTGTAACAGTGGAGACTGCACGTTACCATTAGGACAAAGATTCTAATTGATAATTTTACTGAATTACTCTATTCAAGTTGCTTGATAAGCCTTTTGGTTTCACTGTTCATTTGAGCTAGTCCTCCCGACCGTACAAGTGCTTTGACAGCACAGCAAGCCATGATCGTGACTGAAAAAAAACCCTAAATTAATTGATGTAAGTGATAGTAGCCAGAAAGTTTTGTTACATTAATATTATTCCTGGTTCTTTTTTGGCACATACAATTTTCTCTCCAGGTATCTTTGCACCTCTTTCTAAAATAAGCAAGGCTTCTGATCACAAAAAAAGCTCTGTACGAAGTTCTTCCATGCGGTCTTCACCTTTGGTCAAATCCAAGAAAATAGATGTGACGCACATAACTTCCAAAGTGAATTCTGGTGAGTATTTTCTTGTATGTTGAGACAGGATTGAGATACTAATCTCCAAGAATTAGCACCAATCATGTAAATCTTGGTATTAAAATACTTGTTTGGAATTAGTTCATCACTTGGGATGAGAAGGTGATATTTATTAACTACATATTCTTATTATTAGAAATTCAGTAGCCTTTAAACTACTACTGGAAGGACGTTGTGTGTAGTTGCTTAGTGATTATAATGATCTGATGTACTAATAGAGGTCTTTATATACTCTATTAAAAAAAAAAGTTCACCACAACGTTTATTCTTGAGCCTTCAAAGTAATTTCTGGTTGGCTGTGATATCAGTTAAATCAGTCTAAACTTAACGTGATTTCATTTACTAAGATCTTCCTGGGTAACTGGAAACATCTCACTGAAATCAGTGAAAATCCAGAAATCTAGAAATCTAATCTGTATACAACTTTATGTATAGAAATTGAAGAAATTTAATTTATTTTCTGGCAAAATGATCGAGGAACTATTTAACTGATTGTGTTTCATCTGCTCATTAAGTTATCTGAGTAAAACCAGAGGCAAATCAGAAGAGAAAGGATGTCCTTGTAATATGGCCTCTGTCTACTGATTGGAGTTACAGGCTCAGTCCCTGGCTCTGGCTTAGTCTTTTAGTAATTTATTCAAATTACTTAATCCTTCTGTGTAAGTTCCCTCGTCGTGAAGTAAGAATGATGCATCTTTTCTGTCTGTTTAGGTTCCAAGGTGTTTGGAGTACAGACTCTCTCTTCCCTGCTGTGTACAGTGCCCACCATGCATAATCTGGCCCCATGCCTGGCTGGCTACATAATAATGTCATTAAATATATTACATTAACTTTTCTTTTGCCTTTCGAACCCTGTTTAGGTGACTCATACTAAGGCAGCACAGCTTAAGGGATGGAATATATGCATACATTCTCATCAAATTTACTCAAGCAGCACCCTAAACCACTCCACTCTTTACCAGTAATATGCAGGGTGTAGAAACAATGTGCCAGGCTGGTAGAAGAGATGCATTTTGGCAGCATTTTGGATGATTTATGTAACTCTTCTCTATATAGATTGAGGGGGAAGTAAGCCCTAATTATGGGTATTTACAATTAGCACAAGATTTAAGCTATTTATAAACAGACATCCTGCATAAAATGCTTCTCAGAATAATCGGTTTGTTAGGAGTATGGCTCAGGAGCAGACCTAAGCTGACTTTTTTTGTTAAATATTTTTCAATGTTTGATTCAGTTTGTTGTGAACTGTTTGTAACTCATTAAACTATAATGGAAAGGACTGTTTCCTTTGTCACAGATGGTGTGTTCCAGACAGTTTAGTCATAAACTATCTTTTCTGTCATAAAGGTGCATTTGTATCTTTGTAAATTTTACACATTTGATACTTGCTTTAGGTAAAAATCAGAGTGAGTTATGCATCTTCTACCTGGCAGAGCTTACATCCACTAACAGTAATCTGGAAGCTGCCATTTGTAAGATGTTTTTGCATTGAAAGGTCCATTAGAATTAATGTGCCTGGCTGATTCACTGGCTGGAGTGGGAGGATAAAGCTGCAGAGGCAGAACTTTGTTTTGCAGTGTTTACATGCATCACCAGATTACATTTCTTTCCCTTAAACTTCATTCCTGCAATACACTGGTTTGTAATGATCCAAGAAAAATTAATATGCTTTTTGTAGATACGGTTATAAGCTGCAAAGTAAAATATAATACTGTGTAGAGATTTTCAAATTTGATTTCTTTCTACTGGATTTGAATAATCCATCAGATTGATGATAATAGGTCTTTTTCGAGTTTTTAAACTGTGATCAAATTGAGAAATGTGTTATCAGTCACAAACACTAGTTTTTTGATATGATGCTTTAATGACTAAACCATAAAATTGTTGAAAATACAGTACATTTGCAAACTATTTCAGTCCCTGTAGCTGAATTAAGCCGAGAGATGTAGTTAAATAAAAAAGATGTTTTTTCTTTCATGACAGGGAGGGGATAAATCATAGATAAGCTTGTTCTTCATTGAGTTACGGTAGGAAACTGTCAGAAATGCAAAATGACTGTTCAGAAATTATAACTTATGTGGCAATACTAGTTCATATGCATATCACAACATTGCTGCTCTAAGAGGCTCTTAAAAATCATATTGGCATACTTCATTATTTGTAGACTGAATGAAGGTTTGGTCTCAAATCTCTCTCAAAACTTTTATGTGTAATCTTTAATGCAGAAATTGTGAAATTAATACTAGTGAATGGTATACCTTAAGTACTATAAAAGTGAATGTTGTGTATATAATGGATGTAAATGTTTGAAAGATTTAAGTAAAACTCCTTCAATATAAACATTAATATTTTGCAGACAATTTGTTTCTTGTTTGGCAAGATAGTTTGGACCGTTTTAATGTGTTAAGGGCTTTAACATCTGTGTTTATCCATCAAAACAATTCTGCAGTCTTGTTTTACCCATTTATCAAGAGTCTAAGGAACTGTACAGTTTTATCCATTTTATCCATGCATCCACTAATCTGCAAATCTGTTGAATTGTTTTTGTACATGACTGTCCTATAAAATTATTGTTCATTGTTGGGATGTATATATTTAATTGTATATATTCTTTTTATAGGCCTAAATATGGCAAAAAAAGACAGTGCTTCTGAAACCAACTTTATGGCTGCTAACAGGGGAAAAACTGTACCTGCAAAAGACGGTAACTGAATTTTTTTTTATTTTCTAACAGCTTGAGAAAAATTTTGGGTAGAGCAGAGGAAGTATTAATACTGCCTTACCTCTGTAAAAGTCCTGTATCTACATCATAAAAAAAAGTTGCCTTGCCTGTCTGTATTCAAGTTGCAAGCAGGCTGTACACTTTTAGTTTACTAGGAGTAATCTGAGTGGATGTTTGACTGGCATTCTGTGTTGGTTTGGTAACAGCTTCTATCCAAATACATGGACAAGAATATAGACAAGCCCTTAAGGCTGAAAGCTGTCTCTTAGTAAATGATCTTACAGATGATCTGCAGAATTATCTTCTTAGGTTTCTGAGGGAGACCTTCTGCCCTTTATCATGACTGCTTAGATTTTGATGAAGAACTGTGCATGTATTCTGTTGGAATTTTTATTCTCTTCTATATCTCTCTGTTCAAGCTTGTATAATAAAGTGTTACCATCCAAGAGCACTTAACAGTCTTGGCATTGTATCAGGGAAGACTCATAATAATAAACTTCAAATATGAAAAACGAAACTCTAGCTTTTTAAAAATTTCCTTTTACATATGAATCATTCTCTGCAATTATCTAGTTTCAGAATTGGATAGTGACTTCTACTGCATCAGTATTTTGTGTGCTGAACTTTAAACATCAAAGGATCTCACTTCCAGGGGTGTCTTTAACAAACTGTAAAAATTGGGTTTCCTTTGAGGTTTTGTCCATAAAATCATACTACAAGTGTTGGTAAAGGCAGCATTTCTTTGAAGTAATAATTTGAAGCATGGCTTTGAATATACTCTTTTCGAAGAAAAGCATCTTTTTATATCCTCCGTCAGTGAACAGTTGTGAGGAAGAGACTTGGGAAAGAGACGAGTGTAAGGTATTTAAGCACTGTCCTATAGGATACTTTGTCAGAGGTGAGCTAAAAAACTTGTGTAGACAGAGTTTTCCCAACATCATGTTCATGGAGGACATTCAATGGCTTGTTGTTGAGGTTCTGGCCACGCAATGAAATTAATTGGCAGTACAGTGTCTCAGTTTAATTGCAGATATCATATTGTATCCATCAGTAGGACTCCAAAGGCTTTGCAGGCTGTGAGTGATGTGGAGTGAAGCCTCATTTTGGGATCTAGTGGTTTGGATGATGCTGCCATAAGGCAGGTGCAGAATCTCTAGGAAAATCCAACATCCAACTTAGAAAGTAGCTGTCAGTGGTTCTTTGTCAAACAGGAAGGCTGTTTCAGCTTGGGCTTTTCCTGGAGTTTGTGCTGCATCTGGTAATTTGCTTCTTTAAAATTTTTTTTTTTTTTTTTTTTTTGACACTAGGGATAGAGAATCTGTTCATGAAATACGCAGATGATGCCTGGCAGATAGTTGACTGGCTTAATATTAAAAAAACCCCAACCCCCCTAAAAAACACTTGACAAATTGGAAAAAAGGTCTTGGGGGGTGGGTGGGGGGCGGGGAGCAGAAAGATGGAGAAGAGTAAGGACAACTACAAAGTTATGTAGCAAGGCTGAAACAGTCAACTGTATAAATATGCCCTGGGAATGACATGCCTGGTAATAGTTTTGTAGAAAAGGACATGGGAATATTGAGTATTACAAGGTAAAGGTGAGTCATCTATGCCATGCTGTTTCAAAAGGGGAAACATACTGGAATGTATAAAAAAGGAGTGTCAGCCGTGAGATACACGACACGACCTGGATGCTTTACTTGGCTCAGGCCTTAGCTAAAATGCTGCATCTAGTTTTGGACACTGCACTTCAGAAAAGATGTGAATCAAAGGGAGAGAATTCAGAGAAGACACCACTATAACTGGAGGTATAGGAGAAAAGACTGATGGAATTTGTGGTTGTGTGATTAAAAAGACAGAAGATTAAAGGGATAAAACAGGAAGCTTTCAAATACAAAGAGCAGTATAACCCATTCTGCATGGGTAACGAGAGTAAGAAATCTTGAGCTAAAACTCTGGTAATTTAAGATTTATATTAGGGGGAAGAAACGTTATAACAGTACAGATAATTATGTAGTGAAATATATTGCTGAGGAAGTCCCGAGATCTCCCTGATGGGAGGCTTTTAATACCAGGTCAAACACTCACCTGGCGGGAGTGATACAACAAATAGATGTTTTGCCTGATGGAAGAGGAATGGATTATAGGACCTGCTGAAGTCCCTTCTGCTCTTCCTTCTCCCACCTCATGATTTCCCATAAAATGAAGCATTTAATTACTGGATTAGTTTCTTTTAGTGTCTGTATTGCTGCATCAGCAGTTTTTGTTGCATTCATGTAAAAGTGCTAGGTGGTCTGACCTCGCTGAATCCATCGCTGGACTGACTTCTAAATATGGACTTGTAGTATGTGTTCGCAAACGCACACGTATATTTATACCTTGGACTTGGAGTTGAATTTTGCCTGTTTAGTCACCATTTGTTTAGTAATTTGCATTTTCTTCATTTTAGCATAGCTGCAGCCAATGTCTCAGAGTCTTTAGATTTCTGTTCCCAGCTTTTGCTTTGACCCACTGCATTTGCCTTTCTGCAGTTCTCTACCGTTTTGCCAAATTGGAGGATTAAATTATATTGAACACACTAACCCTGTGTCAGTAATGAGGTGCTTTGCGAAAACTAATGAATTAAGCCTCTCCGAATTCCGGCAAGTTTGATAAGCAATATTATATTTTTCACATTGAGAAACTGAGGCATACACATGTCTTGCTGTACCCGGCCTTGTTTTGGGTAGAAGGGGGTAGGAAAGGGGAGAACTGGGGAGAGCCTTGAAAAAGGAGGGAAGCTGAACATAAGTCTTATCAGACAGTTTAGACATCAGGGTTTGCAAATGGAGATAAAAGTGATTTATTTCCCATTCTTATTTTATAGTACAGATTTTAATATTAATACAGTATGTAATGGAATATAGTAGGCTTTAATCCAGACAATAATTCACTCACATAATATCACCTTCCTTCCACTTCTCATCAAATCTTTAATAGGCTGGATGCTGAAAGTGTGGTGGTATGATCTCTTATTACTAAGGCTCCCATATTTTAATAAATATGCTTGAGACTGTTTAGAAAAACTTTCAGGGAGTAACAAAGAAGGGGCTTTTGGAGACCTCTTCCAGCACTAAACTATCACCTTATTCCCAAGGCAGGGCTAGATGCGCCTATGTCATTCCTGACATAGGTGTAAATGCTGCCTAACAACTTCTAATTTTGGCTTTTCACTTTGTATTCTGCCCGCTATGGAGAACAGATAACTACCTTCTTACGGAAGCCTTCCCTTCTGCTTAATCTGTCCTTTTCCGAACATGATCTCTGAAGGACTATTTCCATTTATGTCTTTTAGGTTTTCCTGTGTACAGCAGCTCTTCCTCTTCTACCACCTCCTTGGAAGGCAAACAGAATTACTGCAAGAAGCGGAACTCAACCAGCAGCAATAAAAAAGCAGTGACTAGAGCGTCTTCTGCCTCATCTAAAATTAGTGCTGGTATGGTCTGTTTTGTTGAGGTGTGTTTTCACAGGTGGAAGTTCACTGCGGTATTGAATACTTACTTAGAACTACTTGTGCTGTTTCAGAATCTGAGATAGTTCAAGACAGACACTTGGGAAGTAGTTTAACTATAAACTCAAGTTTGGCAACTTTTAAAAAGTTTTTTAGAACATCTTCAAGAGGAAAACTGTTCTTGTAGTTGGTCACTGTACCTTTCAGCTGCAGAGAAAAGGCTGAAGACCAGTACTCATGCTGAAGCAAAGCAATTCTTTGTCTAAGCAAAATTTGCAGTGTGTTGCCATGTGTTAAAGGTATGCTCTGTTAAAGATAGATTATTTACCAATCAATTGGCTCACTATTTAAGACTTTCTTAAATTTTAAAGATAAAATGTCACTAATTTCAGATCTTGTTCTTCTGTTCAATAGGGTTGTATAGTTCTTCTCCGGCTACAAGGAAAAATCATTTTGATGAAGGAGAAATTCAGGTTGGAGACAGAGTACTGGTGGTAGGACAGAGAACAGGCACTGTTAGATTTTGTGGGATGACAAAATTTGCACCAGGTATTTGCAATACTCTTTGTGTATGTTGTAGAATCAATATGGAATAGCTTACATGTGAGCACGTGAACACTAAGAGAACTCCATCTTTTTCCTCACTTCCTCCAAAAAAAAAATCTAAATTTACTGGTTTGTTTCAAAGTTTTTTCTCTATCCTATGTTTCATTGAATATTTTTTACTTTAATGCAACTGCCAGGAAAAAATAATGGTTTAAAATGTGACTTTTACTCGTCTACTAACAGGGCTTAATTAGGAGAAATATTTTGATGTTGAAATCGTAGGTATTGTTACAAAGCTTTCTGAAAATCCTCAGTTTAGTCTCCAAAGTGGTATATAGTTTATTGAGATCACATGCTTGACTCTACTTTTTGTAGTAAGCCTTTCTGACACAGCTCATCTCTTGCAGTACTATTCTCATGTCATATACCTGTCTCATTCTTATCTTCTTGGCATCTTTAGGAAGGTAATTGTGAACATTTAAATCTTAACTAACAAACCTTTAGGTCACAGGACAGATGAAAAGTTACAAGCATCTCAAAAAGTCCCAAACTCCACCACCAGTTTCTCATCCTTTTCCCTTTCAGCTCCTCCCTCCCTTTCCCTTGCTAAAAAACACATTGCAGTGAAGCCAGGTGTTTTCAAACGGAAGCAAGTTGTTCCAAATTATGGAAACTAATTTCTGAATACTATTTTTTTGTAACCAAATTCTGTGTTCTTTATGTCCTTATCTATAATCTTCTTATTGCAAAAGTAATGCAAAAACAGTTGGTAAGTATTGGTGTAAGTACCTATTTTAAATGAGGTCCATTTGATTGATACGTAAGTGGCAATACTTTGACTTGACACTTGGTGGCATCAATATTTAAAAAAAATGTCAGAATTGTGGTATGCCAGATTGTGGTACAAGCTACATACTTTTTTCATTCTCACCCCTTTCCCCAATTTCAATGTAGACAGTCCTTGCTTAAGATATTGCAATTAACTGATTCTACACTTTCATGTGATCACTCTTACCTTCATGTTGTTGCTTACAAAGTAAACAATGAGAAAAGGACTGGTTTTCTGAATTTAGTATAATGTGTAAAATCAGAAAGCTGTTCAACAGTGTAAGTCTCCTCCCTCTCCCCCCAAGTTAGGAAACAAAATTTTTTGGAGAAAAACATGGTATTGTAAGAAGTGAGGATGGAAAGATCACAAATCTTCACCATTTGCAGAAACAGTAATTTATAGAAAATGTAACAGATGCATTTTTAAGTATGTCAATTTTAATATGTATCAAAGCTCTGGAAGTTACCCAAACTTTATTTCGTTTGCTGCAATGCAGATCTTTATTTAATTCTAAAAACAGAACGGGGAGAACTTCTGACGTACTGAGCCCTTCTAATTCATAAGCTGTCATTCCTGCGTTTCTTGAGCTGATAATTAGAATTACCATTTTATCCAGTGCCTTAGTACCAAGTGACTTGAATTAAATTTTGAATCTTTTGGGGATGGATAGCATAAGGAGTGCTAATGGAGTATGAAATTTAGCACCTTTACATAATTAGCTCACATTTATCACAGGTTATGAATGATCAAGCTTATTAACATCTTGATGCCTATTCAGTGTTCTGTACGAGATGAATTGTGGCCAGTTATGAGTCCTACTCTCTTCTCTCAATATCATACAACCAGGCTTGCAATTTGTATTAATTATAACTTCCTAGATGGAGAGAAGGAATGAATTAATATCAAAACTTTAATTTTACTGTTGATGATCGCAGATGAGGCATAAGCCATGTGGTCAGAGGACTAAAGAGGGAAACTTGAACCATTACTGCTCTTCTTTCCTGTCTCCTTTTTCTCAAATAGCCACTCTTATATTCAGTAACATTCTGTTCAGCTTTAGTATATGTATCAAGGGTTTTACCTTTTCTATATGAATTAAAATGTCAATAATTTTCTTGAAAGCATATAAAAATGCTGAGGTAATTCTCTTTAGATTATTATTATATAAATTTTTGCATAGTTACATAGATAATAATAATAAATATATCTATTATAAAATAGCTATCTAGACAGTTTCTAACTAGAAACTGTTTTCCTTGATGTGGGTGAATGCCAACTGTACCAACTGTCTAGATGAAGAAAAGCCTGTGGTGTTTTGTTCGAAATACCGTGATTTTACTGTTTTGAAATGTAGGATTCTGGTGTGGAATTGAATTGGACAAGCCTCACGGGAAGAATGATGGTTCCGTGGGAGGCATTCAGTACTTCAGTTGTCTTCCCAGATACGGTATCTTTGCACCACCATCTCGTGTACAGAGGTAAGCACTGAAGCTGTTGTAATGATGTTTGTGTTGCCAAATGCTTTCTTAATACGTTTCCAGTGGGAAACAAAGTTTCGCAGCAGGTATGGAAGAAATAAATGTTTTCTTCTGCTAATGGAAGTTTATAACCTCCATTAAAAACCTGTTGGGTTTTAGATGAGCTTTTTGAAAGCAGAGTATAAATTGCAAATGCAGCTCTCCCTGTTTCTCTTGTAGCCACTTCAAGTATTTTCATTCCAGGGCCTCTATTTCTGATACAGTCTGTGTTCATGAAGCCTTACTTTCATGACCCAATCCTGATGCGCTGAGCTAAATTTGGTTATAAAAGGGAGTTGCCCTTGGACATGACTGGAAATACTACTCTTATTCCAGCTAACTGCACAGAGGAACCAAAGCATCCACCGTTTTATTTGTAGTCTCTTCGTTAGGTTTCAGGAAGAACATCCGAGGAATAGTATGCTCTTTCCTCCTGTATTTGTATCTAGTTACTCTGCCAGACATGTTCTTGCTTTTCTTTCCTTGAATATCCTAGGTCAGCGAACCTGTTAAAGAACTTGCCTCAAAATTATACATGTTCTCTTGCTGAGTAAAAGGCAAATAACTTGGATAAACTAGTTTGCTCCAGGCACCTCGTACATACCAGCCTGATTACAACTGAAATGTTAGTGTCTCTTGGGGGTGGATGGAGAAGGGAAAGAATCAGAACTTAATAACATTTGACAAGAAGGACTCCAGCGGTAGGTTTGTTCAGAGTTGAGTTGAAATGACTTCTTCATTGTGTTATTGCTTTTCAGACTAACAGGTTCTCTGGATTCTCTCGCAGAGACTTCATCGAGTAAAATAAATCACACTTTTCCAGGTAAGACACTGTGATTTGGCTTAGGTAGCCTACTGCAGGCTACCATTCTACAACCAGAACCTACAGCCCCCTTCTCCAAGAGCACAATAGATTTTCAAGGAACCCAAATGCCAGCCAATAGTCTGGCTGGTCCCTTCCTAAAAATGTAGCCTGCAGCAAGTACTGTGGAGTACTATGTTGTTATTAACCCTATACTGGCAGAAGTAATTACATCAGAGTTAAGACTGTTGACACTCTTCCCTTATTACTGTAATGCATTCTAATCAGAGTTAATCATAAGTTGAACCTGCTCCTTAATCTAAATTGACATTGATGAAGGGATCAGTGTAGGGAGGGGTCCATAAGAAATTGCTAAAACTTCTGTGAGATACCCGAAGTAGTTATTTTTCTTTTTCCTTACCTAAGCTTTTTGTGAAAAAGCTGCTTCAAATTACCCTTGTTTGGTTTGTTTAATTTCATTTCTGTCCTCTCTGAAAATTTGAACATGTTAGGGACACTTATTTTCATGAGAAGTTTCATCACTTAATTTCCACGTTGAAGGGGAGAACGTGTAGCAAAC
>NW_009190618.1:0-13606 GCF_000690835.1 Fulmarus glacialis
CTTTTCTTATATATTTTTATATATATGTATATAGAATATATATATTGTTATATATATTCTTATAAATAATGAAAATTAGATAAGAAAGAGCAAAAGAGGGAAATTTCCCTTTTAGACAGTGAATTGTTTGTAGCGTTATCTAGTAGTATTAGTATTATTTACCTCCTTATAGGAGAAGGAAGCTTCTCTCTTAAAGAGCAAAGTTTCCTGCTTCTTTAAGAAAGCTAAATATTCCTGTAGATAATTTTTCCATTTTCCAAGTTCAAAACGGTTTCTGAAAGATATATTGGCAAGAACTGGAGATTTTTAATAAAGATTCTAAAAACAATTACTGTTGATGTAAACTTAGAAATATTTTAACAGTTTCTCTTAATTCTCCTCTCTTTCTGTAATCTCTCCCCAGGTTATCTGCTGTACATTTCTGGTTTTCAATTTATTGCGTCGTAATAGTGAACAAATGTGTCACTGATGTTTTTTACTTAACTGGTTTCCATCCAAATCCTTGCCTCAGATACTTAGAACTATCTGAAATGCTTAAGTTTCTTTTACATACTTTAGATTAGGTTTATTCAAAGCTAGAAACACAGAACACTGTAATGCATTTGGTTAGCTAATAAAATATCACAGTTTGAATTAGAAACCATATCTTTAAATTATTCTTATAAAATGGTTTGAGATAGGTACTTTAGGTACTTAATTTTGGAGATTCGATATACAGTTAAAAAGAAAAATTGCAGGATTTCACCTACTTGTTAATGTTCCTCCCTTTGTCTTCCAGTAATTACTTTTCAGTTTCAGCACAGGTGGTTTTTTTTGGCTCCTGCCTAGTATTATTTAACTTGTGCATTCCTGTGAAGGACGGCATTTGCTTGTTCAGCAGTTACAGTAGACATGCAGCTACACTGCATTGTGCTGAAATGAGAGCTAGAGTCTCGAGGTCTGTTTTCCAAACCACAAATTCAGGAGAGTTGAATCTTCTCTACTTAAACAAGTTTCACTATTCCAGGTTATATTTCAATAAAACACTAAGATCATTGTTGTGCTGCACCAGCATAACATTTGGGACTCTGAATTCTAAAAGAAATTTTAGTTTGTTGTTTGAATTTGCAGTTAAACTATATCCATCGTTAGAAAAATGAATGCCTGATCGAAAGGGTTTGAATAATTGCTCAATGCTGTGTAAGGGGCTAGATTATTTTCTTCCTGTGTTCATAGTATATATCTTCCAAATTTTTGCAAGTTTCATTCAAGGCAGATTTCCACTCGTTTTCCTTTTCTTTCAAAAGGAAATAAGCATTCCTTGTTTAATTTTTTTATGTGCTGTTACCCATTTTGATAACTTTCCTCTTTCTGATTTTTAATTTTTGATTAGATATTTTTTGACATTGACTTTTATATAAAGAAAAAGAAATTGTCTGTGGAACACTTCTTTGCATTTGTATTTGTTGCTTTGGAGTTTTTTCCTTTCTTTTGTCCTGAGATTAGAATGAATCTTTCACAAGAGAACAAGGTTTTCTTAGTAACTGGAGTTATAAAGGTAAAGATTTTGAAAGTGAACTCAGCAAAATAAAACAAATTCAACAAAACTTAAAAAATCTGGGCTTTATTTTCAGAAATTCAGTGAAATATAGCCAAACAACTTGGTAGAATGGAAAAGTCATTTTGTTGGCACGGGATTTTCTCTTCCTTAGCCTTTGTAGATGACTCAGCACTTATGTTTTACTGACCTTCATTTTCCTTATTAGCTTACTGTGTAAAGTTTAAGCAATTATTTGATAACCCTATGTATAAGAGGAAAATCTTCAATTTCTAGAAAATGTACGTATGTGCTGGATGATTAAATTGTTTGGTTTACAATATTGAATAGGCATTTCAGCTGAGCTGTGCAGATCATGCAGATATAAAATGCAAGGTGTCATATTCTTGCAAACAGTTGCTTTGGAAAAGAAGAGACAAACACTGATACTATTGTAATGTTTCTTGTAAAAATTTTCTCCAATGTATTATGTACAATTTATAAGTGGTGCTCTGTATAAAAGTGTATTTGTTAAACAGCATTATTTAATGTGCCTTTCCAAATGCACAAGGCTAACAAGACAATTAAACATTTTTACAATGCCTTTCCAAGATAAGTTAGGTAGGGAATTAACTACACTGGTGGCCCTGTGGCTTAAATCAGAAGCAAGTTAATGATTTTTTTTTTTTTTTTTTACAATAGCTAATGCTGAAATTTATTATAATTTTAGTTAAAAAAGAATTTACAAGTTTCTAGGAAGAGCTGTTTCACTAAATGAAGTAAGTCTGGGAGTGTATAAACCAAAAGATGACGGAGTGATAACTGAAGAGACTTAAGTGAGACAAATTTATGCATGTATGTGTTGTGAATGAATACACAAAAGAAAGTATGAGGTGATAAAATACAGAGGAAAGTTTGAGACCAGAAGTAAATGAGACCAAGAGGATCACTGGGAAGCTTAAAGGATTAAAACTGATGAGAAACTCGTGTGTTTGTAGGGAGGAGGAAGATGAAGCGGGGCAAGAAATGAGAAATTCTCACTTCAGTTTCCTTTTGGAAAAGGTCAGGTGTTTAGTCAGAGAAAGGAGAATAGGAGATTTGTGAAAGGAGTCATAGAGACTGTAAGAGTAGCATTCACTTTAACTAGATAAGTAGAGGTCAGTCAATGGACAAAGAAAGAGGAAAACCTAAGTTATAAAAAGCATTCTGGCCTTGGGGTATCCACATGTGCAGTGGTGATGGGACTTTGCGGGTGGCTGACAGTGTAAGGGTACAGAGAAGGAATTCAAAGTGGAGTGAACCTTGGAGAGATTAAACTGTTCTGGTTTATTTCCTTCCTACTTAATGACAGCTCCAATCAGTCCCGCCATAGCATCTCTTTGGGATGGTTGGTATAATTCAGAAAATTGCTTTACCTTCTGCAATGCAGAGCAGTATGATTAATGTTGAGAAATCATGTTTAGGGAGCTACACAGCTATTCTGGGTTCGTAACTGTTTCTCTTTGAGTTTCCTGTTGTCAGATTGGGACAAAAATGGAAGAGACATACAGCTAACCAGATATCTGACTGAGAATAATGGAAAGCCTAGCAGGCCAAGAGTCAAAGCAGGACAATAAATGAAAATATAGTTTTCCAATAGGCTTATTTACCCTCTGACAACTATCTGATAACCTTGGATTTGGTGGGTATCAACTTCCCATTGTGACACATTTTCCTTTTCTTCTTATTTTGAGCAACGTACAGTAGCTCTGATGTGCCCAGATATTTCTAGTTTGAGAAAGGAAGAATGAGGAAAGAGAAGGTACCAGTAACAGTGTAAATATTTTCCCTTATGGTTACAGGGCGAGAGGTTCTGCATTATTAAATACATGAATAACTTACTGGTATCAGTTTTATTTCAGACTTCTATTTTTTTCTCTAAATTCTAGAATATGTGCCTCAAGGGAGTTTAAATGCCCTAGAGTGCACTGATTGAAAAAGAAGCTGAACACTGACAGCAGCCTTTCCAGGCAGCTTCAAATACAGGAACAAATGACTTGTCCAAATAGACTATAAACAACTATGTACCACGGATACAGAAGATAGTCACCGATTAAGCAACCGATAGCGGTGAGTATTATTATTCCATGTCACTAGTAAATATTCTCAGAAAACAAAAATAATCAGATGGTTGTTAAGATGTACAGGATTGGACATTTGGGGAGCAGGCCTCTAAGTAACAAAAATTTAAATGAAGAGATCATACTGAAATTGCATACATTAACAGTTTAAATGGAGTAATTTCATAATTCAAAACCAAACAAACAAACAAAAAAAACCAAAAAACCCACAACAGAACAGAATGAAAAAATTCTTTCTGTCCTAGTGAAAAACTTACTGTTTCCACAGATAGGGACTTGATGACTTTCGATAAATTATGTCCCATTAAAAAAATTTTGTCTTTGACTAAATTAAACCAAGTTTTGCCTGTGTGAGAGGTGAAATATCCTTTTGATCTTTTTTAATAATGTAACCAAGGTTCAAATATCATCTTTCTCTCATTGCATATGATCATTAATGCCACTTTAATATGAATACCCTGTCTACTGTGGATGGTAACCTAACACTATGCTGTGCAAATTCTGGCAATAGTTAGCAACAAGTAACAGTTGGTGGTGTATACCAGTGTACTAACCTCTTTAGCTTTTATTTAACTATTATATTACTATTGTATATTTACCAAAAATTCAACTTGAAAAATAAATTGGCATGCTAGTATTATCAGTTTGAAGATGTCTCCTGGGCAGCCAAATAGTTGAATTTTTTTCAGTCATTACCAAATGGATATCCTAGTAATGCCTCCTGTCATTGTGTTTTGTAGATTTTTTTTTTTTTTTTTTTTTCCCCCCCCTCAGACAAAGTGCTATATTTCTTTCTGGAATAAATGTTCTTTGAAATTACAAAACCTAATTGACAAATGATACAGGTGCCGCCTCCCTACTTCATCTCAGTTGTTATAATAGCATTAAAGCTTTTAGTAACTAATGGCTCAGTCTACTAAAGTAGACTGAGATAAATATTCAAGATCTCTTGACTTGTTAATGCTCTTTAAGTAAAGTTGTGCATCTGTCAAGGGAGAGAATATAGTTATTTCTTTTGGTCATTCATTCTGTTTGGAATTTAACCTCAGAGCTGAAATAAAACAAGATGTTCATGGGCTAAGAATGGTATTTGATTAGTGGGAGAACTTGGTTTCAGAGAGTCAATAAACTGAAGACCTTCTAGATGTTACACTGACATAAACAATAGAAAATAAGAAATTATACTTATAAGGATCAAGTAAATTAAAAAAAAAAACAAACTTTTTTTTTTTGAAGAAATAGTTCTCTGAGTGGGTGGAATACTTATGAGTTTGTAGGAGGCTAATTTCTAGTGCATTTGTTTCTTCTTGTTGACTTTTTAAGCTAAATTATACTAAAGATTTAGTGTGCACTCACCCTTCATTAGATACAAGAAAATGCTCATTCAGGAGAGATGATACAAATTCATAACACCAAGAAAAGTTTTGGTCAGCATCTCTTGTGGCACAATCAGAGGTGTACACTCCCACTACCATTGCCTGCTAGGTGCCTCACTCTCCCCTTGTTTTTTAATGCATAGGCTAATATTTTTTCCTGGAATAAGAATGATTCAGTATTAATCACATTTTGCATAAACTGTGTATCTCTAATTCCTGTAGGGTTTTATTTGTTTATTTTAACCTGACATGCAGATCACACAGCTTCCCGCTCAAAAAAATCCCCAAATCTGCTGACATTAATAGGGATGTTTTATTATATGTGTAGTAATGTAACATTTTTCTACATGAAATTTCGTAGATCGTATGTGTATGTATGTGCATGTATATAGCCATCTTATTTTATGCACATTTTTTTTAATGTATCATGAAATAGAAACTTTGTAAGAGCTTGTGCATTACTGTGATTTCTTCTGTAAACTGCCCAAATGATGCACAGCACAAAATCTGATGTGTGCATATGTATCTAAATGACCTGAAAAGAGTAGAGAAGTACCTTGAAAAATGATGGCAAATCTCCTCTGAACAGTTTAAGACAAATTATATATACAGCTAGCTGTGTTTTCTTTGATTAAAAAAAGTATAGCTTATTTGGAAACTTTATTTTATCTTCCACCTTGTCATTCACCTAAAAGGTTTACTTTAGTCAAAAGTATGTCTTTTTGATTGTTGAAAAGCTGTGAGTATTTTCATCTCAAGATGAGAGTGCATCTCAAGATGCAGTATAGTGTGTACTTATCTTCAGTTCCTTACTGCATCCTAGTTTGGTTCAGTTTTTAAACTAGAAATTAGTTATTGCTGCATACATAATCATCCTGATCCAGTATTTTTTTAATTCCCCATTCTTTCAGTTAACTGCTAAGAGAAGGATAAGAACAAAACCTAATAAGAGTTAAAAAAAAATTCATGGTCACTCTCACATACACTTGCTTCCTCTTCCATTCTTGAGAGAAAAAAACACACCTCTTAACCAGAAAATAAGAGATACAGTGTCTGTATTGGTTTTCTGTCAAACGCACTGGTGTAACAAATACTTAGCCGTATTAACATACTTTTTTCACCTAACTCTGAAATGGAAGAAGAGGCTTTGGGGTATATGTAACCTAGCCCTAACATATTGTATGTGCCTGCAGGTATCCTGTATGGCTCACTAGTAACTTGGGTCTCTGGGAATAGTAATTAGAGAATTATTGTTACAGAAAATGTCACAACTATAATAGTTTAACCCAAATAATTTTATAAGTTCTTTCGCCATGCAGAAACTCTCTCCATTGTGATTCACATGAAAAAGTAACAGCAACCAAAATTAGAAACACTGTGGCATTGTCCTGAATGGTTCATTCACTCACACACACGAAATAAGCCTGTGTTCCCTGGTTACTTATTGATTTGCTTATGCACTGCTGGAGAGAGATGGAATGATTTCTGCACACCTGCTTAGACTAGAAATGCTGTTTGGTTTTTTTTGTATTTCAGTGTGTGATTTAGATGAAGACATTCCCTAAATTTGGTTAACATGTCAAAGTTTGACCCTCCCATGTTTTAACAAATACATCTATTGTGATGTAGTTTCCCTCTTTATCCCTCTTTGCTCTTCTTTTCCACAGATAAATACAAATCCAACAGAAGTTTTGAAGCAGACACTGGATGGTGGATCTTCAGACATGAACTAATCCATGGAATAGAGCTGCTCATACTCAAGGTAAGTAGATCATTAAATAGCCTTTTTTAAGGATTAGCTTGCAGCTGGTTTTGTGAAGCCCTATTCAAAGACAAAGAATGTTAAAGGCTGATTTCTAGCTTGAAAATAAAGCTAAATGCAAATTTCAGAGTTTACAAATAAGGCTGAGATCAATACACTTTGAAATCATTAAAATATGCTACATAAATTACTGTTAAAATGAAGCACTCTTTAATTTTGCTTTCCATCACAGTATATTCAAGGTTCCTTTTTGAAATCTTCCAAGAAAAGTAAAGGGTTTTATTTTTAAAAATTTATCACATTAGAGGTGCACAGAAAACCAAACAATGAAACAAAGTAGATCTTGATATGGCTATTCACTTATGTGTATGTTCCCAGCATATCAGAAGGAAAGTCAGTAGGTACATGACCTAAATGTAATATCTCTGTCAAATGACAGAGATTAGCCTACAAGGCTAACTCTGTAGCAGTCATCTTTTAATAAACACAATGTTCTTGCATCTCTCCGTTGTTATTTTCTCAGAATCTGAAGGGACATTTCTAATTTATACCTTGAAAGTAAAAAAATACTGATTCTGAAAGGACAGAAACTTCAGAATATGACTGTAATCTAAGAGTGTTGCTTTTGATATTCTGGGTATTTTAACAAGATTAATTTCTGTCTTTTATATCTGCAAAGACTTAAAGTAAGAAATAGGGATTTAAATCCAAAATGCCTTTGAAATATAGCATGCTGTTATGAAATAACATAATTGTACCTTGCCTGTATGATGTGAAAGTTTGACCAACAAGGCATGTTGCATTCTCCGGAAGACCTGACTTTCTGTTAGCCTGACCCAGAAAGAATGCCATTTTGAGCCATTTTGAGAAAGCAGCATGTCTCTCATGAACACAACAGTTGTCTTATTTTCTTTTTGCCTTTTTGGTGATCCATAGCAGGTTTGTCTAATCCGAACTTTGCAATGACCTCAACTCCGTAGGCTAGAATGTTCTGATTTTTTTTTTTTCTCTTTTGGCCAGTATTTCCTACCTATATGCTTCCTGACACAGTGAAAAGTTAACTGCTGCTCTCTGCAGGCACTGTTTCCATCTCTCTCTGTATAGGTTCTCACTGTGGAGTAAAAGATTGTTCTGGAAACATTCCTGGGTTCTGGGGAAAATCTTCTGATATTTCAATGGGGGTGGTGACTTTCAAATTTGTTGTGCTGGTTTTGGCTGGGATAGAGTTAATTTTCTTCATGGTAGCTAGTATGGTGCTGTGTTTTGGATTTGTGCTGGAAACAGTGTTGGTAACACAGGGATGTTTTCATTATTGCTGAGCAGTGCTTACACAGAGTCAAGGTCTTTTCTGCTTCTCACACCATCCCACCAGCGAGTAGGCTGGGGGTGCACAAGAAGTTGGGAGGGGACATGGCTGGGACAGCTGACCCCAACTGACCAAAGGGATATTCCATACCCTATGACATCATGCTCAGCATATAGAGCTGGGGGAAGAAGAAGGAAGGCGGGGACATTCGGAGTGATGGCGTTTGTCTTCCCAAGTAATCATTGGGCGTGATGGAGCCCTGCTTTCCTGGAGATGGCTGAACACCTGCCTGACGATGGGAAGTAGTGAATGAATTCCTTGTTGTGCTTTGCTTGCGTGTGCAGCTTTTGCTTTACTTATTAAACTGTCTTTATCTCAACCCATGAGTTTTTTCACTGAGTTTTTTCTGATTCTCTCCCCCATCCCACCTGGGGGGAGTGAGTGAGCAGCTGGGTGGGGCTTAGTTGCCAGCTGGGGTTAAACCACATTTGTCAAATTTACTGCAAACCTTAAAATTGTTCTTCCAGCTCCAAATAAAACAAAAATATCAAAACATTCTTATAAAAATACTACGTATTTTAATACCCTTTGTAGAAAGCATATACTCATTGTAAATCATTTTTTTTATTGCTATTATTGTTAACATTCAATTGCACTCTAATAACATGGTACAAACATTAGCACAACACTTCTTATAGTTCTTGGGAAAGCCAATGAATAAAAAATAAATAAAAAAAAATATTATTTGGTAGTATTTACTGAAGTTATTTTGTGTTCTTTAATGATAGCTGAGGCATTATTTCGCATTATATTTCTGCCAATATTTTGTGGAAGGTAATTAGGTATTTGTGGACGTGTGTGGCTGGTAAGTTTAATTGGTTAAAAGCTAGACTTACCCAATTAGGGGAAAAAACACGGTATCATATATGTTTCCAGACAAAATTAGCCATCATTGCATAAGTTTCAGTGGAAAAAAAATTGTCAGCTGAGAAGCTGAATGATTAATTATGCAGAAGAAATGCAAGGAAACTGTAAGCTTTGCATGAGCAATTTGCAAATTGAAGGTGAAATATATTCATTCTGTAATTAATATCTCAAGCTTAGTTATGAACACAGCTAAGTGATTGGCCAAAATTCACAAAAGGCATTGATGATAGAGATGGAATAGAGGTGATTATCTCTAGAACTTGCCATGTGTAGTTGCTGTTAGATTAGACAGCCTTTACAGTTTACAAGTTATTGTATAATACCTATTGAAGGAATTTTCTGTTGTTATCAGCTTCTTCCTAGTCACATTTTTTTCCTGTAGCAAACCCATTAATAGTGAGTGATGTCCCATGCATCATCTTACAGTTTTCAGTTTAGTGTTAAATTTTACATTTTTTGGTTCATTTAAGTTATGCCAATTTTTGAAAAATTCAGGAGTGTTCTTTTCTTCGCAATGAAACCTAGGAAGCTGTCATGATAGTCTGCTTGAGTGCACTGTATATTCTACTCAACTTAACTGTCCTGAGACCTACATTTAAAGAAATAACCTTTTTTTTTTTTTACTTAAAAGCAAAAACTAATCAAGCGCCATAGTACGTTAAAAATATTATACAATAATATTCTGTTTTTCAGGGTTCTGTTCTTTTGTCTGCATCTCTTAATTACTAATTCTGCATATGACATTTATGACAAAATTAATATTAAAAACTATTTGTTCGGTCCTAAAAAACCTGTGCTAATAGTCTCCCATAGGCCTTCATTATACCTTATAACTTCATGTTATACTGCACAGAAGCATAATTAAAAAATGCCAGAACTTGGAACTCTCAAATACTTGCTTTCTTGGGGATGAGAATGTAGCACAATAAATGGTCTAACAAGAATCCAAGCTTCTTGGCTGATATCCAGTTTGAAGATAAGCTATAAAAAGCTGCTGGCTGTTTTGGGTCTTCCTGGTTTAAGTTATTTTTATTTTTATTTTTTTTAATGCTACTGTCCTGAGGCTAAAATTTTATGGTCTTTTAGAAAGCTGTATGCAAAATTCATTTCATGCTAGATTGTGACATTTTTGAATGAAAAGAGAAAGCATTAAATGACTGAAGTGTGAATCATTGTTTAAAGGTTTATGTTACTCTTCTTGCCATAAAGATCATGTTGTGATGAAATGATGAAGGGTCAGAACTTGAAGGTAAATTCACTTCCTATAACTTTTAGGTTACTTCCTGACTCCTGCATAAAAATATCTCCTCAAAGAGGAATGTGTTTCTAGAAAGGTATATATTTAATTTTATTCAGAATATTTCCTTGTATGCATCAGTGTATTTTTCAAAGGATAAGAAATAGTTGGAAATAGCATTGTGGTAAAAAATATGTATATAAAACCCAGAGAAGTTTTACGTCTACTTTTGGAATAATATCAAAGTTACAATTCCTAAGCTTCCAAGTAGTATTGAAAAGAAAACAATTCACATCTGTTGTTATCAAAATATCTAACAAAGCACAAAAATAACACTTTCGTTTTTGCTTATGGCTGAAAGCGTACAATTTTATAGAAATAGCATAAAGCCATACACAAAGTAGTATACAATGATCTTAAAGCATAGGTTTAACTGTGTCTTAATGTATTATTTGCAAGAATTTTCCCTTTTCTTATTCTGACTAAGCCATGCAAACCAGCAAGGAAGCAACACATTGTGTGTATTAGCTTTCATTCTATTTAGGGACAACCAAATGTAACAGATTTATTTATTTATTTATAAATTCTAAACTCATCTGATTTCATAGGCAGTTTTCTGTGCCAACATTTGTTGATCCATTTTTATTTTGGCATCAGATTTTATGCTGTCACCTAAGCAAATCTCCTTTCCTTTTCTGTTGAGTCTGCCAACAAGGTTGCTACTCTAATTAGTACTGATAACGATTTTTATGTATGCATATTTATGATGTGGGTACTTATTCATTGGGCAGTTGTCCAAGGCAATAAAGTGATTTTATGTAAACCACTAACTGGACATTAAATGATGAAAATTTCTCATATTAACTACAGACTAAATTTTAGTATAAAGTACCTGCATAGTCATGGCCTTGGTTATGTATTTTGCCTATTCTGAAGACATCCATTTCTAAAATGAGACTTGCTTGTAGCTATCACATGATTTTGAATTGCAATTTAATATGCTGTTATTTGCCTGAAAGTTGTATTTTGACAATTAACATGTTTCTTTTTCAGAAAGCTTAATGATGAAAGTTCTGCACACAATGTAGATGCTGATCTTTTAGCTGGAATGAGTAAAGGACAGAATGGCTTGAAAATGAGACATTCTTTCTGTGACACTTCAGTAGGATTCTTCTCTCAATACAGAAAGATCAGATTTCAAGGCTTGAGGACGGGCTACTGTATCCTCCAAACATGGGAGAGGATGGGAACATTTGTTGACTTCCAGTAATTTGCCCTTGGGGTTAGAGTTGAGCACATAACTGCAGTCTGAAGTCTTTCCTGCTGGGTGAGGACAGTCATTCTTCTGAAGCCTGGAGTTCTGTGTCTCTTTTGCATCCCACTGAAATATTAAGCGCATGAACTCTAATCTAGGGTGCTATTTCATACCTAAATCCCTACAAGTCTCCTGACTGATCTGTCTCTGGTCTTGTATTTGGAATAGAGGAGCTGATGATTTGACTAAATTTTCCAGGGGGAAAAAAAAAAAAAATATGAAGATGTAAAACAGGTGAATACAGAGGTTAGAAAACAAACAGTTCTGCTCGAAGATATTGATGATGTTTTTGCAAACTATAATGGGTGGTTTGACTGTCTTTTTCTCCCTTCCTCAGAGAAAGATATTGCTATTCCTGTAGCAAAGATGTTTGCTCACGGGAGGAAGTTTAAGACACGCTATTACGACGGGGGAAAAAAAAAAAGAGATGCTGTGTGCAACAGCAGCTACATTGTTTTAGCACAGATGCAGCATTTCAGTGAATTATCTGGCAATTTTTTTTTTAAAGCATAATTCTTCTATTTTATGGGAGCCTGTTGTTGGGCTTTTTTCCCTTAATTGAGAGTAAATCATACAGATGAGAGATTTGGCTTTGTGATTGGGAACTTAGGGTAAGCGTCAATGTTAACAAAAGGTGCTCTTTTTTTACTCTGATGCCTTGTTTCCTTTACTACAAGAATACTAATACTGCCTTCTGCTGCTTGGTATATGTCTTTTAACATCCATCTATGCAAGATATAATTTTTTGTTTTAGAGTGGGACTTTAACGTTATTTTCCTCCCCTTTTGGTTTCCTTTACTTCTAGTCTAAATTATATCTGTAAGACTCTGTATTACTCGTCTCTCTACAGTGTTCACCAGCGCCCCAAGTTTTCTACCTTTATGGTACTTATTTAGAGTTTATTAATGCTTTTATTTATTTTTATTTATTCTGAGATATTATCTTCAAATCTTGATTTAGAAACATTATTAACTAGTCTCTATTGCAAGCATAACTTCTCTAGGATTATTTATCCTATTAATACAAGTGCAGAGCAAACTGAAGAGAGGCATATATAGAGAAAAGGACAGTTCTGGCAGTCTGATGGGGCTGATAAGATTCTTCCTGATACTGTCATGGTCTAACCTAAGTGGCAGAGGGCAGAACATTTAATATCTCTTGGTGCTTCAGTTTCGTGAAAGCCAGCAGGGACAGGAACGGCCTTAAGGATATCCTTCTGAGGAGAAATTCAACATTACCTGTGGAAAAAGTCAGATCACCTGACAGTCCAAGCAGAAAGGAAGAAGACAATTGCAGCCTTTTAGATTAGGAGGAAGTCGTCGTATTGCCAAAGTGCACCAGCCTAGGCAATAGAAAGTTTAAATTTTATGCCCAGTTCTATCATGGACCAGTTTTACATTATTTCTTTTTCGCCCACCATCTGTCTTGTTTCTTTGAAGACTATCTGATTACATTTGGGGTCTCACACAATGGTGTACCAGCTTCTTGAGGTCCCTGTCAAAACATAAGCAACTTGAAAGCTTCTGAAGTGACTGAACACTAAAGATACTGTCCTGGCTGGGAAAGGCATTGTGTTAAGACATAATAGGCCAAAGTGGGAACATTTGGTGGGATGGAGATGGAAGATCTGCTCCAAGAATTCTAATAAGGGGTGGCTACAAGATCAGACCAAGAAATAGTTTTCAATATAACAGAATATTGGAGTTTAATGGAGTCAAAGGGATAAAACCTGTATTTGTCTTCCAGTAGGAGAAGAGAAACACAATTCTACAATATACTTACATTAGCTTGTTTGGTTTTGACATACTTATAATTAAAACGTAAGAAATCAATTGTTAGTGATACTTTCTGCCTCCCAGGTGAATGCTTTAAACACAGAGATAAAAAATTTCTAGTAATAATTTTGCATTCCATTGAAAACAGCTCTTACTGAGCATCCTGAATGCTTCGACATTCTGAAAACCACATTTCTCAGTTAGAATCTGATTTTTCACTGAAGAAAAAAAAAATGGAGTTTCAACATAGAATCATAGAATCATTAAGATTG